>NC_012965.1:0-232500 GCF_000027005.1 Komagataella phaffii GS115
CCCGTAAACCCAAGGACGGGGCCCCCCGTCGGTCCCTTCGGCTCCCGGCTCCCCGTTCGGGNCCTGCCGCCCACCAAATAGCATTCCCGGCCGAACTGAGCCGTTCCACTTGACCACCTGGATCTGTGAGGATTGTCCTGGACTTGAGATTCTCCTTGGAAGTCCTCACGTGACACCTCCACTTCCAAAAAACTAGTCCCACCTGGACTTGCACTTGCACGCACTCGATAAACTTGAGAAACATCACCTGACCTCACCTTGACTCCCCCAGCATCACCGCCCGCTGGCTACCCTCGCCGCATGATCTCCCGCGGTTGGACTTGCCATCATCTTGAGTCCCCCCAGCCTCTCCGCCCAGCTGCGCTCCGCTTGCCGGCCACCCTCGCCGCATGATCTCCCGCGGTTGGACTTGCCATCATCTTGAGTCCCCCCAGCCTCTCCGCCCAGCTGCGCTCCGCTTGCCGGCCACCCTCGCCGCATGATCTCCCGCGGTTGGACTTGCCATCATCTTGAGTCCCCCCAGCCTCTCCGCCCAGCTGCGCTCCGCTCGCCGGCCACCTTCGCCGGATAATCTCCCGCGGTTGGACTTGCCATCATCTTGAGTCCCCCCAGCCTCTCCGCCCAGCTGCGCTCCGCTTGCCGGCCACCCTCGCCGCATAGTCTCCCGCGGTTGGACTTGTTGTTTTTTTCTCTTGCCGCAGAGTTTTCTCCAGTTTTTGTCATAGTCGCTGGTGCTGAGAAGGAGAGATATTGGTCTTTTTTAGGTGGGATTGAAGAGGTGATTTGGTTTGGCAAATGTTCTGTTGTTTTTCGATCACAAAGTCCATATGAAAGTTTTATAAGGGTTTAGTAGATATGTAAGTATTCTCAATATTTCGAGAGATGAGAAGTGCTCACCATTTGACAAAAACCCCTTGTCCATCGAGCGTATTCCGAAAAATTTCTTGTAAACGTCTTTCCATTGATTTCAAATTATGAACTGGTATAAGCAAAGCACATACATAAATTTATAAATCACTAGGTTGTTTGCATAACTATAAGCGTGAAATATCTATCGATAGTAAAAGTATTTGAGTATAATTCACAATTAGTCAACGTGTATTAATTTGGTTATTGTTCAATACGGAGGGGTAACATTACCTAACTTATTTACAATTACTGAAATAGAATAGTAATAAACTACATTTAGTATACTCTTCCATAATACCAAAATTTAACTCTGATATGAGATAGACCCAGAGGACAAATTTATAATAATTCTAACCATTTATATACGTTTGTTACACCTACGATACTTACCTATGGCTTTCTTTGTCATACCGCTCTCAGCCAAAATGATCTTCATCTCGTTTTTCTGGATTGGTAGAACCTGTGTAGATACCATTGTATGTACCCTTATCATAGCAATTGGCCATGTTGTTATCCAAATACAAATATGAAGACAGTAATAGTAATGTGTTTCCTCAAGGTTAAATACAGGTGAACTAAGGAGATTACACCATTGGATATTGCGGATATGATATTATACTACTGTAATTCCTATTCCCTACGTACTTGGTCAACTTGGTCAAAGACTAAATAAAAGTTAGATTTGTGTTTGCGTATTTGATCACTTTCTTTCATAAACAATCGAAATGGCAGAAGTTACATATTTAGCCGACCATCTTCAGAATAGAATATTCTACGACACCAAAACGAAACTTTGATTAATTTTCGGTCGTTTGTGATTCTCTTGTGTATATCATTGTATGATTGCGGCATTGCCTTTATTAACTCTTAATCTAAATGTTTAGGCATAACAATCATGTTTCTGACCTCAAAAAACATGGTTTTCTTAAATGCAATGGAGGATTTCTACGTATATTTGTATTCTTTGTGCATCAACACTTAGTCTTCTGGTTTCGTACTTGGATATGAGACTACCTTCAGTCGTCTGACAACACTAATTTCAAATCACCAATGGAAACTGAAAATATAGGCCCAAAGTTTAACTACTAATCTTTTAAGTTTTGCTAATCTATCTCTGTCAATATAGCAGCCTGAATTCTCTCAAAGACTACTTAACTAGATATAATCGAGCTAAAAGTTAACCTAATAAACAACTTCACTTTGACTAAACAAGTAGTCTAGCTGTACAACAATCACCTTCACTACCTATTTTTCATCTTGTATCCCTATTGATGACATTCTTTGCCGCCACCCATAAAGATACCAAACCTTAATGTAAATATTTCAACTTACTCACTCTCGGATCAATATAAACTGTATCCTTCACTTGAAGGAAATCACTTACTCATCTACGCTTAATCCACATTCTGGTTGCAAAGGTCTAGTTGCTGCAAAATCTTTCACTTTCTTGCGAAGAAACTATGATTGCGGTGACGTATTGACTGTAGGACAAGTTGCATCTTCCAAGTCCAACTCGAAAGAAAATGTCATCCTACCAAAGATTGCAAGGCCCAGACCTGATGTTCGCCAGAAGAAAGACCAAGCGCTGCGCACTAATGCATTGGGGGATGTTATTTTTGTTCCATTCATATACGTTTTCAAACCAAGTATACTTCGAAATGAATTGCCAGCTAGTATCATTTATTTTCTATTGGTTGGCCTTATGCATACTGCAATCCTGTTCGCGTTAATAGCCTTTCGTGCATGCAAATACTATTTGAAACCTGCAGAGAGTTCCAGGTTCCACTTTGCCTCGCAGTTGGTGTTGTCTGTGTCTCCTGCTCTACAAGGGTTTGAACAGCCATGCAAAAGTAAAGTAACTTTAGAGTTAAAGTTGAAAGTGTTTGCTACCTTGGCAAAATAATTGTTGTCCAGTGCCTATGGCTGCTGCGTTAAAATAGGCTATTGCCTCCGAATTACAGAGCTCAAATCACAGTGTTGAATCTATGGGAAACATTCGACATGATTGGCGTTTTCGTGGAATTTGTTTCAAGAATAATGAACCCCTGATTGCATTTCATGATAGGATCAAAAATAAACTATTCTCACCTGTTGATTTTTGCACCAGACACAGATCCCCAACATTACTGGCACGTGGAGTCTAATTACCCAAATCAACCTCTTGGAATACAAGTGAGCGAGCGAAGCTAACAAATCCTTGAAAAGTACAGTGACCTTCTTTCCAAGCTCTTTCGAGCTCAGGATTTGGGATGCACGTTCCCGGTTAGCAGGTTCGAGTGGTATTTGTGTATTTTTCGATATGGTTTCAGTACAAACGACAGAAGTTATGGCCTGCTTTCGCCGTATTTCAGCAAAATTTCCATTTCTATCAGTAGTTGAGTATTGAGAACATCTGGAATCAACAGACTTTTGCTCTACGATTATCAAATTCCTTCATCTAACCGTCTCTGTGTGGAACATCGCTGGGTTCATCGATTAATGACTCTAAACGTAACAGTGCAGATAATATAAGCCAGTGTTGAAGTTACTCAACAAAGGGTAGGGTCGATAGGATGATCACTTCGGCAATTTAAATAGCCTTCATTTTGATACAGTGTCTGCTCTAAATTATGAACAAGTTCAAAAACACAGTCTCAGATACTCCTCAATATGCCACCTTCATGTTCTGCACTTTAGATGCAAACTACTGGCAAACTGGCAGGAAGGACTAATGCCTATGTACCCTGCGCCAACAATTCTAAGCTTCATTTTGTGATTCGCATCATATTTCTTTTGTAAAACCCATTGGTGTGTGTGGTTGTATCATTTCATGTGCAAGTCAATGTCTACCAACAATAAATTGACGTTAACGAACTTCAATGACATCACATAGCTTGCTGCGACGTATAACCATGCACGGCAGGTCCAAGATGGTCCGAACGAACATGTTCGACGCACAAGGGGGCAAATTTGTGTTTCTCTCTCATTAAGCGCGGAAAGTTTCGAAAAAAAGGTGTGCAAAAGGATCGTTCGCGATGGCAGCAAAGTTTTCGTAAAGTTTCGTGATTCTAACAGGGGGTGATCAATCGGTTTAAACAATTCTATTCCAAGTTTTCAAACGTCCTACGATGGAATGAAAATCAATATGAAGCCTTCCATAGATTTCAAAAGCACACAATAAAAAAAGAAAAACATTTAGAAGTAAATAAAGTTAAATGAAAATGAAAAATAAAAAGGGGCATCTAAACGAAGAACACGTTAACCAGCGGAACCAAAGCTGCTCCAAAGAACGATGACCATCTCAGGGCATTTGCTTCTCCAGTTTGCGGGGAAATCGTTGAAGGTTGAGAGACTGTGTCAGATGTACTGTGAGCCTCAAACTCGGAAACTGTCAGACTGCTTTCCGCTACCCCACCAGATTGGTACGATGGCTGCTGGGCTGATCCAGCCGTTACGGCCGGTCCACTGGCGAACTCGGATGACTTTAATACCGTTTCGAGAGTGCTCAGCTCAACTAACGGCTGATCAGTGTCTAACGGAACATACACTGGAACCACGGTTGTAGAATGCGTATCTGCAAGAGTGGTAGTCTTCAAAATCTCTCCAGTCACAATAGTAGCTTGAGTGCAGGTAGAAGCATCGCACACTTCTCTTGTGATTGTAACAGTCAAAGTTTGGACATCCGGTACATCGTTGCTAGGTTTTGCCGTATAGATTGTTTGCAGAACCTCACTTCCACTAATGCTTGTTGTCTTCACAGTGACAATGTCGGTTGGCAAAGGACAGTAGGTAGTTACAACCGTAGTCGTACCTCCGGTCGTGAGAGTTGTCTCTGTGACACCTGTCAGAGCAGTAGTCTTGGTGCACTTTTCAATGTCACAACTGGTCACCGTCACAACAGTAGTTGAAATACCACCATTTGTCAAAATGGTTTCACTGGCCCCGGGCTTGTCGTGGTGGTCACTAGTAGACGATGGCACAACGACAATGGTGCTTCCATCCTCATCGGTAGTGAACGTAGTAAATGTGCCAGTCCAGGTGGATGTGGAGTCGATAGTAGACGATGGTACCACAGCAATAGTACTTCCATCCTCATCGGTAGTGAACGTGGTGTAAGTACCAGTCCAGGTGGATGTAGAGTCGATAGTAGACGATGGTACCACAGCAATAGTACTTCCATCCTCATCGGTAGTGAACGTGGTGTAAGTACCAGTCCAGGTGGATGTAGAGTCGATAGTAGACGATGGTACCACAGCAATAGTACTTCCATCCTCATCGGTAGTGAACGTGGTGTAAGTACCAGTCCAGGTGGATGTGGAGTCAGGCAATGGAGTAGGAACAAGCTCAATGACTGATCCGTCATCATCGGTGGTGAACGTAGTAAATGTGCCAGTCCAGGTAGATGTGGTGTCAGGCAATGGAGTAGGAACAAGCTCAATGACTGATCCGTCATCATCGGTGGTAGTAGAAGTCTCAGTACCGGTCCATGTGGATGTGGTGTCAGGGATGTACCATAGTGCGACTATTTCGTAGTCTGCTTGGAAGCAATAATAATTAGGGGGCAACTGGGACGTATCATGCATGGCTAACCATCTTGTGTTCGCTTCGATGCCGACGACCACATCTCCATCGTTCCGGGAGCAAACGTAAGTTGGTGAAGAAGTTTTTAAAATATTGTCTTCTATATACCAACTTAGAGCATCTCCTGGAATACCCGTTAGATGGAAAGCTGTTGCCCCTGCGCCTATACCCAAAAATCCGGGGTATCCCCCCAAGCTTGACCCCCATACGAATCCTTCGTCGTCTGGAGCTAAAAACGTGGTCACACTTGTAACGGTTGCATAACCGGCAAACAACTGCCCATTTGATGAGCTTGCATCAAGGTATTGATACCCCCAATTGTTAAAATTTAGAGCTCCATTTGTAAACCGTCCTGGAGTGTATACTCTTAATCTGAATGCCCCAATATCTGCTGCTTTTACAGAGGACAAGAGGAAAGCGCCTAGCACTAAGAACAATAGCAAACTCATCTTGTTAGGTTTAACTTCGAAATATGTAGATACACTGGTACATTAGCTGTAATATATATAGGCCTCGGTAAATGGAAAACAAATTATCTTCTGTGAAATTATGTATACTAGTATGGATATGCAATACACGCCATTTTTGGTGAAATGCAGCCTGGAGATTCTAGAACTATCGAAATGAGTCAGGCTAGCCGTGTTTGGCTTGACTTTAGCCTCATTTAGTAATACGAAAGACATGCAATAGGGTTTCCAAATTCCATCCTAAAAAGGTATGGAGTCCTAAATAGGTTAAGCAACTTATTTTGCATCCGGATATCTGAAATTTCAGTGTAGTTCCGTCTATTGGTAATACCAGATTCGATGTTTGAGTTGCAGCATTGGTTTCTAGAATGTGTTCAGAGATGAAGAAATTCCCTGAAGGCTGTGCAACTTATTCCAGATTAGGATATTCCTATATTTATTTTAATCCGCACCAATGATGTGCCAGTTTACATACTCGCCATGAACTTTAGTTTCAGAAAGAAAAGCAATAATCCTTGTTATTCGTTTTGAGCGTGACGTATAACTCCATAACCTTTTTCTAGATCATTGAGTATTGGTATTTTTCCAGTTTCATTTTCAATCACGACAAAATAGGCAAATAGTAATACAAAATGGCAGGACGTTGCCGCATATTCCTAAATCAATAAATGCACTATAGCGCATGTTCCTAACGCAACATTCGCAGTGTTCGACCAAGTGAAAGTTTCTTGTACTCCGCCAGACTAATAGAACTAAGACAGCATGAAAGCTTGATCAATAGTTACAAGTAGCCGAAATTTGCGCACCTTGTTGTTCAAAAACAGGTTCTGTCTCAGATTCAGAAAAGCAGTTATATGGATAGCCTTGTAGACCCTGCACTATCTCCGAAGCCAAATGTAAAATAACATACTCATTAAACGAAATTTACTTCTACCTAAATGGATGGTCGGTATTCTTCCCCAATGATATCAATTTATCCATTATGATGAAAACGGGTTTTTGGTCACAGCCATCGATTACCGGTTTTGGAGCTGCACTGTTATCTACAATTATACCAGCCTATTTCTACGTCCATGACATCTAGACACAGAAATTGTAAAAAGCCCGAGAAGTTTCGTCTCATCTTCCAGCAGAAATGAAATAAGCAATTAGATATTAATGAATTAAATTGCATGACTGCATAAACTTAGATTGGTAATTCTGTCTGCACAATAACTTTCCTTCATAACGCGGCTGGCTTTGCTGACATTCTTTTTTTTACGACCTCAAGAGGCTGATAATCAACTAGTTAAAATGTCTGCCAAGAGCTAGTTTAACCTTTTAATCTCAGACTGAATTTCACCATTTGAGGTCATTGGAGCGTCAAAATTTCAAGGGTGCATAATCTTAATCAAATGCTACACCACTTTGCATGCAGCGTGCAGATTCCAAACTTATTCTTTCAAAGCAGTCATCAAAAGAAGTCTTCTTGCCGAGAACTGATCGAATTACATTTTTGCTGCAGCATACCCTTTTCAGCGAGTACACTTACCACTATGTAATATGTAGTGCTTTCACGTGCACTAGAAAGAAAGTGTCTCCTCCCTGCATCCCAATTTTGATGCGTTTGATCATGACAGGAATCATAGAGAACAAGAGGCAATAAGAGATCACTAAATGACTTATTCGTCATATGGCTGCTTGGATACGTAAAAGAAATAAAAGAAAACCAGGAATGTCATATTTGGAAAGCATGACTTCTTGTGCCATGCATAAATGGCATTTAGCATCGACTACATGATGGCTTCAAATAAACATCTGCTTACCACGAACATTTTCAATTCACACTCTTGTATGTTTGGATACTCCAACACCCCACAAATAAGCTCTGTTGGGTGGTCATTCATAAGGAGTTCAACCTTGTCTCTTGCCATTAATGCCACCTTGGGGAAAAATTGTCGCTTGCAAACTCAACAGTACGAATTTTTATTGACCAGTCAGTTCAGAACCTATTTTTCTTATGGGTCTAACTTTGCGGCAGCAGTGCTGCCGTTCGCATGTGCTCTTAACTAAAGTTTAGCTTAGTATCCACAGTTGCAACCTATGAACACGCTTTTGATCCTATTTTGCCCCTCTCGGGCTAGGTTTGACTTTCTAAGTTCTCTCTTGCCAACAATTCTGACTGTGTGTGCTCGCTGAAAAATAGATTGAAGTATTAATTGCTAATATAAATTGTGGCCCACAGAATAAACTACCAAAACACCTCAACTTTGGTCCTAAAGAAAATGGTTCTTAATTATGGGCTGATGGTTCTCCAATGCAACATACACCGAACTGCAGTAGCCAAGGCTATATCAGCAGGGTAGATTTCGTGCAACTGTGATTATCACTCATTTCTCTTGGACTTGCAACACTCAAATGTTGGATATCTGGGGAAAACTGCCTATATAGCTTGCGGTATACATTGTTTGTAGAACCTCATTCCCAACTAAATTGTGTCTTCACAATAACAGTGTCATTCACTTTGTCCTCCATTGAAGAGATGTCTGCATGAACCCGGGCCAGCTTGGTACACTTAGTGGCATCATAATCAGTCACAGTCGCAATAGCAGATAGAACAACAGTGTCCGCAAAGTAGTTTCGATAGCCGCAGGTTTTTTCTTAAAATGCCACTGGTTGCTCAAAAAGGGCTGACTTGTTACTGTATCGATGTTTTATTAGCAATCTAGCTAAGGAGGCACCAGCTGATGGTGGACACGGTGTTACCAAGTTGAATGGTTTTCTTTGGCAAGACAAGGAATATAACCTAGCCAAAAATTACTTGTGCTGGCACTAAGGAGCGTGTGGTAATAGGCCATTGGGATTCTTTGAGTTGTTGTGGCCCCACCCATTAGTAAGTATGACCTTGTTTCCCTACACAGACCAACATGCAAGGTTTAAAGTACAATTAACTAGGATCTTTGGAAGTAGTGCAGATCTTGAATAATGATAGTATAGTTCTCAATTGGGCAAAGGTCCAAAGTGTAAATGAAGCTTTCGCATCATCAAAGTCGTCAAACTGTTATCAATTTCAAATGACCCAATGGTCAAATGTATAATGTGGAGGACATCACGGGAAGTCCATGTAGATATCTACCATTTCCAAACCAGATGTCGAAAATGGCAATTTTACTGTAGAATCGAGCTGTGCTGACTCTTCAAGATGATATTTCCCTTTGGATGTCCTCGCCGTAACTGAGCCGGTCGCAACGAATACTTGAGCTTCAAATGTTAAACTCTTATCCTAAAGCCAGTAACAAGGATAATCTCAAACCCCTAAGTGACAGATTTGGCTTACTGAGGTTATCAATCTGATCATAATGGATCCAACTCTTGCCTTAGCCCTAACCAAAACAAACAAAATGTAGAAGAGAAACCATACAAAACAGATGTGCAATGGAAAATGCTCCAAAAAATCTCACCCATCATTCATTGTGGCAGAATTTTCAAAGTAGATTGAAGATGAAATTTCACTACTATCCATTCAGTGCATACCTACTTCGACTGTACAGCTTATACGTATCTGTACAGAAGCAAGCCGATAAGACCGAATCGTTCACAATAGTGCCCGTCTTGTATATGTGGGCTTTTTGGCTCAATTGAGTTTACTTTGATTCCATTTCAAAGCAGCACTTTTTAGAAACTTCAGGAATTGAGATTTCATTCTAGATTTTGAGGTTGACAACTTGCATTATCAGATGACATAAATTTGGGTTGTTGCATAATTTCAAATAAGGTAACGTAATAAGCTAATGAATGCGGCACAGCATAATTCCCCTAATGTAAACTATATGGAGCAACATTTTTGATCATCTGAATCATTTGATTGTGCCATCCACGTAAAAAAGGCGTCTCCCTAGCTTAATCGGGTGTTAAGAGATAGACTCAACTGATGACCTCTAACGTGATTAGAATACGTAAATAAAAGAAACTCGCAGCATTTCCAAAGTGATACTGATAATTCTATAGCCTTGAAAAAAGAAGACCAATAAAAGCTCTCGTCTACAGTCTCCATGTATACCTGGAGGTACGTGCTGTAATTTAAAACCGCATCATATGCATCATGCATAATCTTTCTTTGTATCTGGCTTGGCTAATAATCATGCAGATTGCACGATAAATTGGGAAAGTGAGGCGTAAATCAGCAGATTCCATAATAAGAGCAAAAACAAAATAGGATATTACCGAAATCTCTTGAATTCCACACGTGGTTTCATGCATGTTGTAAAAAGAGAAACCATTTAACCATCTACGCAACCTCAGGTGGCGCTGATTCACATTGAACACGCAGATACTACAATTGGAGCGCGCTTGAGCTGAGCCTGAGACCTAATTCTTCATCTTGATTTCTCCACTACGAAGATCAGGCGAGCATCCGCAATAGGAAAAGTGCGCAATATGATCACTTTAAACGATTCTTTGCATGCAGCGTGCAGGTAATAGAATTTGTCTCTGAATTAGACCTTAAGAATGAATTTTTTGGCGCCAAGAAATGATTATCTTCTCAGCGTAGCTTTTCAGGACTATACTCAATGAAAGCTGTAACTGAAGCTGCAGTTCATATAATAAAGTGTCACGTGTGCTGAAAAATAACTTTCTCTTGGCGGCACCTCAATCCAGATGTGGTTGCCAGTTACATGTGATCATAGAAATTAGGAGATACTAAGACAACACCAATCAACTTTGCTGCTGCTCAGTTGCTTCGAAGATATACACTGAATGAAGCTAGAAAGAGTGAGTTCGTATTTGAAAGTTTTTGTTTGTGAGCAGGTGAATGATGATTTAATCGGGTTAAAAAAAAAAGCCCAGGCAAACCATGAAAGAAAGGAACTCCTTCAGTGTGCAAAACTTTAAGTATTAAGAAGAGATACAGATCACCATGTGTGTGGTAAGATGGTATTAACATGCGAGTGCTCGCTGAGGGGAAAGACTAGAATTTGGTTATGCATACTGCATAATGCCCAGTTGGAATATAAGACCAACCTTGCAGCAAGGCCGAGAACCCTTTATGTACTGTGTTCCCATACTATTTTCAGTGGTTCAAAATTGAAACTCCTTCTTAGTCCTGTGTCGTCTTTAAATTTGCATACACGCCTTTGCTGGCATTCAATATTGAACCACAAAAACTGACCTAATTGACCATCAGTCAGTTTGTTTTCTGAAGTTCATTTTCCAAAAACACGTATTTCCAGCTCGTATCACCAAACTGGAATGCAATTGTTTTTAGCAACTCTAGGAATTCCGTTCACCGGCACATTACCAGCCATTGCTGGTAACGAGGATCATAGCAGTGCCAACAACAACAATGGCAACGGTTTCAGTTATGACTGGCATGGAAATGATACGCTTTTTGCGGAACTCTTGGAAACTGACTTTTTTGATCATCCGATTGATGACGCAATGCTCTGCTCCTTGTTATCCCCTCCAAGAGCTGCTGAGACTGAGCAACAGCAAGATACAGAATGGGAGCAACAAAAACACACAAATCTCTTTGGTTGCTGCCAGAAACACAAAGTTGAAATGGCCAAACAGCAAGAACTGTATTTGCTGCCAGATAAGCTTACCAAGAATATTTTCAATTCAGAGTCGCCTGTGTTCATATGCACCAAGATCCCACAAACAAGTTCGGTTCAGTCGTTCGTAGATGTTGATGCTTCTTTGCTTGCCACTGACTCCTCCCTAAGTAAAGATTCATTCTCTGCAGACTCAACAGTTGATGTATTGTTTGAGCAGTCAGTTCAAGAGCCATACTTTTACCGTTCAAACTCTGCGGAAACAGCACCTCCATCCACAGCATGCTCCTCAGCGACTCTCGATCTGGTATCCACTTTGGAAGCAACCACAACGTTATTTGAGGAAGCCGCCAACTCCAAAAAACAAATGATTGGGCTTAAACAGCAATCCAAGATCGAAGATCTCAGTTTTTCCTGCAAACTAAATTTCTCAGCATCAATGTTCCTTGACCATTCATGCATACCGCTGGTGCGTGGGCGTAGCTTTGGAGGAAATAGCAGACCTCCCAAGACGCCATTAATTCCTGGGACGCGGTACGTTACTGCCCGTCTAAGACTGGAGAACAGTACAAGTGAAGATATGTGTTTTCCCCACTGGAGCGAGCGGGAACTTAGCGACTCAAGAAGAATCATTCGTATTGAGAGAAGTTACCAGTCCAATGAAATTGTAGCATCTTTTTTCATAGTTGGATCGGCCATAGATCACCCGGAGACTAAACCTTCATCTGAATTAGACGTGAAAGTTTTAGAAGTTTCGTGTCTAAGATGTTTTATCAACGACAATGAATCTGAGGAGGAGCGATTTGTCAGTGAATATACCTCAGATGAAGCACGAGCACAACATGCCTTAACAGAACCGCTAACGTCAGGCTTGAACAAAGAACCGAATGGCCATAACCCTAAAACGGCTGGGAATTCAATTGGATGCAGGTACTATATAACCAGTGTTGAAGTCATCAAGATAATAGAACTACTGATTGGAAGCTATTCAACCTCAGACCCTGTGCAAAGGAGAAAAGAAAGAGGCCGTATGAGATCGAACTTGGTGCAGTTCTGGTCCAAACACCTAGTGTCTTCCTCCAAGGACACTATGAAGCGCCGTTCCGTGCCAACATGCAACGATGATTATCTTTCGGAGCTGGAACATCGTATTAACACATATGACGTGAGAAAACCTCGAAAATTTGACAAGAGCGTTAAGATTCTGGAATGGTCCAAACTTGGGCCAGCTTTGCAGCGGGCTATCCAAAGCTATTACATGGTCCGATTAGATAATTCCAGCAATAAAACTGCAGCAACAAATAGCAGCTAAGTTTGACCATAACTGTCGGTACGAAGGGCCAAATTCTTGAGCGGAAGAGAGTAACAAAAAATGGTTCGTTTTGCTTCAATTTTTAACGTTCCAACTTTCTTTGAAAGGACGCCAGAAAGTTGGCAGTATCCAGGAATCAGTGATAACAAGATGCCGCATATGTACATGGTGTAGAACACGGCTTATTGAGATAATTCTCTCTTAAGAATCTCAGTTTAGGTGAACTTGACTAGTACTTCTTCTTGCAAGTACTTTCTTCATAAGTACAAAGCTGCCCACAGTGTATACAGATAAGCATGCACCAGATACACTCTACAGGGAGATACTAACAGGTTAGTAAGCGG
The DNA here is from genome assembly GCF_000027005.1 of Komagataella phaffii GS115. Taxonomy (NCBI): domain Eukaryota; kingdom Fungi; phylum Ascomycota; class Pichiomycetes; order Pichiales; family Pichiaceae; genus Komagataella; species Komagataella phaffii. The sequence continues at coordinate 13,124 of NC_012965.1, forward strand.
CTGCGCGCTTGATTGCCCACAAACCATGTAGGAACTGATATGTATTTCAGGAAACTAAGCTGCTAAAAATCTCACTGCTTTCATGACCCAATTCGTGGCACCTCAACACCACAATTTGGACTCCGACACGACAGGTCAAGACACGTCAACGATTAAGCTGGGGTAACAATCCATCTCATCGCGCCAAACTGCATCCCATGAGGACGTGCTGTCACCAAAAAATCCAGGATTGATGAGGAAACCAAAGTCGAACTTGACCGTAAAACACATACCAATGCAAAGTTCGCATTCCTATGACTAAATTCTTTTTGATGCCATGTCTAGCAAAAGAGTCCCGCCTACCGTCCAATATGCTGAACTTTTTACAGCCGGACCTAGTACTACAGTAGCAGTCTATGTGCGGAACTCAAGTGATGCACTCTTTCTCCACAGAATCACGGTCTTTTCTCTTGGAACACTAGAACGCTAGTAGTTCCACAAGCAGTAACCCACACTTATAAAGAAGCATGCATTTCTGCTGCAGTTTGCAGTTCATCTGATAGTAATTGCTGCAGCAGAGCAAGAGAGCAAGATGTGTAATCTTTTGGAACTGGAGAGATAAAATGAAAATTCTCACCCCTTGATACCAGTCTAGGTGGCAATGGACAGGATAATTGATCTTATTGTCGATATCAAGTCTTCGGATTTTCAACACTGCGCAAGGAGTTCTGCGATAACGACTAGGGCTTCCGCAAGCAGTATAAGCGTTCAATTACGAGGGGTCGCAACAGACAAATCGGAGATCTGAGGGGCTGAGAAAGTGTACCTTAGACAGGTGCAACTTGGATTAATACAGTCGGGCAACAGTACGCAACCGATTCTGGGATTCGTACAACTATTGACAGAGGCTAATGAACTACGGTACGCCAGTCTTCCATATTTGCTGAAAGGTCACAGGGTCATTGCTACGGTGGTGTATTCAATGTCGACGATGGAGCACTGTTGTTTGGGGCCATTGAATACAAATATTGGGGTGAGCTTTGAAGGCACCTCGAGCGAGAATCCACTCCTTTGTATTTTGGTCTCTCACACTAGACTCAATGGAATTTTGCTAGATCGTGCTTGAACTGTTAGCAAAAATTTATTGAACTCCTATCTACCTACCTCCTACGAAAACGCTACCCCCTGACTTTACTTAGACTCTCAATGTCAATCACAAACCTATACTTCACATCCCCTTTGATAAGCCGCTCGTATGCATCGTTGATCTCTTGGATCGCAATCATTTCAACGTCCGGCAAAATCTTTTTGGCCGCACAGAAGTCAAGCAGCTCTTGCGTCTCTTGTATCCCTCCAATTCCTGAGCCTGATACCGAGCGCCGCGCAGATAGCATTGGCCCAGTGTTCAGTGGCGTCGCCTGGATGTTGCCAATTAACCCAAGCAGAACGAGATTCCCGTCTCGTCGAAGTAGGCTCAGGTACGGGTTCACGTCGTGGTCGTACGGTACTGTATCGAGTATGATGTCGAACCGGTTGCTTGCCCGTGCGACCGCTGCTTCGTCTGTGGTAATTAGCACATCGTCTGCCCCCAGTCGTCGCCCGTCTGTGGCCTTTCCTGGCGAACGAGAAAGTAGTGTAACGTGTGCCCCCAGGCCTTTAGCAAGCTTGATACCCATATGGCCCAATCCTCCAAGCCCGGCCACTGCAACCTTGGACTTGCTGTTCACTTTCCAATTCCGCAACGGCGACCACATAGTGATTCCAGCGCAAAGAAGTGGTGCCGCAGACTTCACGTCCAACCCGCTGGGCACTCGCAACACAAAACTTTCTCTGACGGTAATCGACTCAGAATATCCTCCATAAAGACGCTTGCCATCTTTGCGGTCATCAGCGTCATAAGTCAGAGTTGGCGCGTTCTCACAATAGTTCTCCAGTCCGTCTTTACACGATCGGCAGTTCCCACATGAATCCACAAGACATCCCACCGCCGCAACATCTCCCAGCTTGTATTTGGTCACCGATGTCCCGACTCGGGCTACCTTCCCCACGATTTCGTGTCCTGGAACAAGTGGGTACTGTGAACCTCCCCAGTGATTCCGGCACTTGTGCAGGTCTGTGTGACAAACTCCGCAATACAGAATCTTTATTTCCACATCGTCATTTCTGAGATTTCTAGGCTCATATGAAAAGGGTCCTAGCTCACCACTGGCAGAGGGAGCTGCGTAAGCGAAAACTGTGGTCATTTTGATTCTGCTGTTCAAAGTTTTGATGATATGAATTTCTATTTGCGAAGGAATTGATACTCATCGAGCAGTTTAAGTACTGCTGATTTTCTCGCGCTATCAGCAATGATAGTAGACACTCTGGGAGTTGATTACTAATTCTTGTGCAAGCGCTATTATCTGAAAAATTGTCAAAACTGCCACTTATGCTATACACGAAGAGAGTCTAGTAACTTTGAATTGAATCTTTGTACCAACCACGGAGCAAAAAATTCAGATCCGACGGATTCTTAAAATTGAAAATAAAACAACTGTTAACACTACTTTCAAGTAACACCAGGCTACAAATTAGCAATGGATTGAATCTTGACTGGTTATTAAGTTTGTTCCTCCAAAAAAACTCTCTTACATTTGTCCGCTTTTCAATAATTTCTCATTGTTAATTAGGAGGTATTTCAAATGTTTTATTGCTTTGTTAAAATCTCTTGAACGCCAGCTCTGCCTCAAACTATAAATTTCGTCAAGTAGCTGTTAACTGAAATTCAGAACCAATCCCAACGCACCTCAAAATTGGTCATAGCCTATTCGGGGAAGTTAGTTGCAGCCGTACCACCCTTCAACAAATCTTTGCACAACAAACATCCTTCCGCTAGTAACTCTAATGAAAGCATATTCGTCACTTGCATTTAGGGTACATCGCGAGCAAGTGATGCTGATGCATAGGTTGTAATCCGGTTAATCGCATGGTTCCTGTATGTCAAAGGGTCACTACCTGGTCACATAAATGTCAGTATTATCACTGCCGTAACATTAAAAGTGGTCCGCTTCTTTAGTCCGATGTGAGAATCGTGCATCAAAGCTTTCACTTGTGTTATAAAAAGCCCTTATTGTTTATTCTCGCTTGGTGTGATTTGATTGTATCTCAACGTTGGTACAGCGTCAATTTGCTAATCAGAATCGGCTGACAATTCTTTGGCAGCATCATGTTTCTACAAATTGATGGTCACCATGCGTATGAAAACACACCATTGCTGTGTAGCCTTTGAGACACCTCCTCGAGTACATTCGCAGCATAATCTTCACAAAGCTTGATCCATCCCGTTGGGTGCATCTTGTGAGCTATGGAACACCCGATCACCGTAGCTGACCCCGCTCACCGCAGAGCACTTGCAGCGCAGGCGAAACTATTAACCTGTTCATGTTCTTGAATGCGGCAATCACGCCAGGTCTCTAACGCTGTAGCTGCCGATGCAGCTACTCCACAAGTCAAAAAAAGCTCCTTTGTACCATATCCCAACGTCGTTGAGGTCAGGAGCAGTCCATATAATGACGCTGATCGCTAGCGATCCAACGTTTCAGGCACTACAGAAGGCTGCAACCAGTAACACGTATATGAATATTGCGAACATCATTTGATAGTGGAAGCAGGAAAATTGACGCGAAGCAATACCTTCTGGACCAATGTTTCCGCAGGGCTACTTAATTGAGAGTTTCTCAAGGTCTCTTGAACTTTTTTTGAACCTGCGAGCACAGATATTAAGTAGTTGCTATCAATATAATGCAGCTCCTTCCACGTTTACTTAAAGGTTATTATTTGCATGAGCATACGATCCGTTATTATTTGCCTGAGCATACGATAGAGTTAAATTCGCTGGCTGCGAATTGCGGAAACCCTGAAATTTAAGGTAATTGACGTTTCGCGGAGGTTTTCAAGATGCTTGTTCATGGAACTCGTTCAATTGAATTTAGAGCCTGTGAAACGTAAACTGTGAAGTGGAACTGAATATGAAACAGCTCATAGGAGTGTTTTCCGCAAACAAGGCGTCAATTTTGAAAACTAAATATTTTTGAGGCCATGGATCGAGGTTGGTAATCATTTGAAATGAATTGAGGAGTAGTGAACATTAGTACTAACTATAAGTGTGCTCGCTTTTGCATCTTACAGAAACGATGTGATCATATAACTAACACTGGACTACTTTTATTTATAGCCAACTTTTTCTGATCCCGAGATTTCTCATCGTTCAAAGTAACGCAATAAAAGATAGAGGAACTGTATTTCTGATTTCATGAACATGTTAAGATTCATCAACGATAATACTCTTACGTAATTATAGATGACAACAAGCCTAGAGTTATAAAAAAACTTCCATTGTCGGCGAGCAAGATTGTTACGAGCTGCTGTCACATTTAGTTACTAGTATGTCGATTCTGCAGGGCTTGGGTTCGTTGGAACGGTATTTTACGTCTCAACTTTCAGAATACTGATCGCTCTTAGTATGCTGTATATGTGCACAGAAGTAGACCTTAGCTATAGCATTCATGACAGAGAAATAGTGGACAGAGAAAGCGACTAGCTTATAGACGTCCAGTTTTTTGTCATTTACCAGATTTAGTTCGTTGATGCATGGAATACCAACTGCATATAAAGTTATTCGGAACGAGCCACCAAAGCAGCTTATTTCGCCTCAATTCCAAGGGATACGCCAGCAATTTCGTACATATCGGATCCTTTGTTCAAGTGCATCTCTTTTTTTGACTCAAAAAAGCTATAAAACAGCCTGAATATTCTTTTCAAGAAAGTCCATCGAAAAATTTGAAGGCGATGTAAGAAAGTCGTTGCATGAAACGACTGGTTTTTAATTATTGTGTCATACTACTCTTCTTGTTCTTGTAACATTCTTTTAGTACTAAATGATGTTCTCCAGATTTGTAAGGTGCTCCTAGTGGCAACACCTTGAAGCACTTAGAGCATTGGAGCTTTGGAGTTGTACCTATCAGCATTATGCTTTGGACGTACCTGAGCTTAACGCTGCTCGGATAGGGTCCAAAGGGGTCGTTGTTATTTGTGGAATAGTTTCATCAGCTGCTACATTTATGGAGACTTGACATGACTGTAATGATCATTAAAATCATAAGACTAATAGCTTTGACTGTGCTGTAAGCATGGTGGCATCAGCTGCGGTGTAAGATACTTTGTGGCCCATAAGAATCATTTATATGGGTCAATCAAGCGTAGTGGTGAAGATGAAGCCAAAGCGTTAAAAGAAGTGATCAAATGAATAAACAGTTCTTTTGTTATCTGCAAACAAGGTTTTTCAATTCTGTAGTCGCTACATATTCTTCTTGCGCATAATGATACGATCCGAATGAATCTTCAGATAACTAGATTTGAGTAAAATACTGAGAAAAACTCTACAATCAAAAAACCAAATGCACAAAGGAAGAATATTCCCAATTCTTAAATTTGAATGAGGTGATGAACCTCAAGACTAGAAAATATTTTCGTCAACTTCTTGCTAGAATTCAAGGTGCCATGATTACATTCGGTGAATTTGGTAGTTGAGAAGTTACAGACAGCAAATGAGGGTCAGGCTTATTCAAGTCTAACTTGATTTATTCTTCGAGACAATAAGCTGCGGGCTGAAGACTGTTGTGTCCTATGCACTGCACTTTAAAATCTCGCATACAATATGCATGCACAGTAACTGCACGGTAGCTGAAAAGAGATCCCATGCACACGCTGCATATTAATTCTATTTTTGTGCATACTGGTAACCAAAAATGACCTTGGTCCCAATAGTTTATTTCTTAATCTGATAGGACGCCCTTACGGACGAAAATCGGGGAATTCAATTATGAATATACCTACTAGTCCTTTTAAATGAACAAAAAGAAAAATATCATTAAAATTTTTATGAGCTGCCTCCAAAAAATAAAAAATGAATGAAAGCGTTTTTTGCTCCCTTCTAGACATTGATTTTTATTTAAAAATATTTGCTTCTTTGAAATCACTCTTTTTATTACATTGATTGAACTGTCACCCCTGATTGTTTTTTTCAGTTTGTTCTTTGGCTCCTTTTATTTTTATTCGAAGTCATTATTTTTATTATCCCGAGGGCGCCCGCATTTTGCCTAACAAGTCTAAGAGATCTAATTTGAAAACAGCTGGTATCACCAAACAACTGCTCTTTCAAATAATACAGCGGCTTGTTTTCTTTCATAAACTCGACTGAAAGAAACTTAAGCATCCGTAGAGTACTGACTTTGCTTCTCTTCATGATGGAGCTAGCTCAACCAGGCGATTCGGGAATGAAGATCAAAGCCACCAAAGAACAACTACCGGAACACACTAAATAATCGAAGAAATTCCCTAGGCCCAATTGGTTGTTATATTGCGGGTACCGTAGGTGACCCCAGAAGCAGTCAAGGCTGCATCCTGGAAACAGGTGAATGCAAGTCCACCTAGAAAGCCTTTATGCATTGGGAGTGCAAAGTCGGAGATCAGTATTGGCGCCGCTGCCACCGATAAGACTGTACGTCTATAGAGAAGATCAAGATATGTTACTGAGAACCTTTTTGACTAGTGAATCGAAGGTACAATGCAATCGTTGCTGTGCTGTAACTTGAAAAATCCTGAGTAGTCCTGGCACCTTATCTATTTTTCAGACACTTTAGCTTTTTCAAGTACCAGGTTTTAAAGCAGAACTGTACATACATTTGTTAAATGATAAAACTGCACATAATGAATTGAAAGAAAAACAAATTATTAAAGAAGACAAAACACAAGATTTGTTTTGAGTTTTTGTGATTTGAAATATAACTTGAATTTTGTTCTGAAGCTGATGATCTGTATGTTTCAAAAACATTAGAAACAAGACGGCTTTGCACTGATTATGAATTGTCTCAACAAACAACTTAATATAGTGAGACTAGGGTTAACACCTTTTGTATTTAAAAGATGAAACCATAGTAGAGTCTCATAAACTACCTAGAAGTGATTTAGTCAATTTCAACAGGTAAACATTAAACAAAACTAGCTATCTCTAGATCACCTACAGTCTATCTTCAAAAGAGACAATACCTGTCTGGGGAAATTCTTCTTCTGGATGTTTTTCACTGATGTCTTCTTTGATTCTCCAAACAACAACGGAGAAGAATGTGAGGGAGAAAAAAAATAGCCCGGTATTGATCGCACATTGAGCAATGCCTGAGGCTTTTTTGGTAAAAACGGCAAACGCCAAAGCAGAACCTAGAGAACCGATACCATTTACGATACCACCAGCAAAGACAATTCATTAACTTTTTAGATAAAGTTCCAACAACCCAATAGACAAATGCGTTGTACATTGCGTCCATAAAACCCCAAAGGCAAAAAAGAAAACACCCTAGACCAAATTCCCTATCACCCCAATCATACAGACGGGTAGTATTTTTCCACTGGATTTCAACCACAAGTCCAAGTATCCATGAAGCTCCTGCAATAATCGAAAATACTGTGAATCCAGATCTTGCTCTCGTAATCGTTCTGACACGCTGTAAATCCAAAAATAAGCCTAAAATCCAAGCACCGATTGTTCCAAACAAATAGAACAGAAAAATGTTTAGAGCTCTACCTCTAAACGAGAAATAGCTGTAGTTGAAGTTCCATTGATACGACAGATACCATTGATTGTAAGTAAAAAGAGGTATCAAAAGAAGAACGTCTTTCCTCAAAATTATCTGTTTCAGAAGTGCAAACTCATGCCAAATTGAAGGTTGTTTAAAAACGTCAACTTTAAAACCATCTCCTCGGTTGATTTGTCTAGGGGTTGGCAGTAGCAGGGCAGCTGGGATACCAATCAGCATCACAAAAGTTAGAGCCAGTAAAGTGCCACCTGTGACACTTCTACTTGAGGGTTTCGTGTGATTGAGTCCCAAAGATATAGCGCCTCCCACCAATCCTCCAACATGTTGAAGGGAAATTTTTTTTTTCATGGACATAGCTTTTCCTTTATCTTTGACAGTTGGATAACCCATAACCCAGAAGAATTCCGGACGACGCAATCCAAAAGAAAGCAGCCGAAACACCCAAGATAAAACCTGATACTGGCATGAACCATTTATAGTTACTATTTCCCTGTGTCGAAATATACAGAGCCGCTGCATATGGAGAATAAAATCCCGCGCCGATCAGGAGGGATTCTTTTACACCAGTCTGGTTCGTGATAGTTCCCGTCAAAAATCCCCCTACAGCAATAGTACCAAACGTAACAGCATTGGAAATATTACTGATGGTTGGCTCGGCCGTACCTCCAGCTCCCAATCCATTTAGTGCCGAGAACATTCCAGGGCATGCAAAAGCTGTGACTCCGACCAGGAACGCTGCAAACATGGGGCGTTTAAAAACCTCTAGAAGGAATCGTGTTTCAAGTATATTCTGAACCCCGTCATTTTCTAAAAGTACAGGTATTCCTTGTGCTTGAACTGACCCTTTCAATCCACCTTTTTCGTCACTCTTAAAACTAGAGTTGGACATGTTGATGTAATGAATCTAAGGGCCAAATGAAAATCAGCCATGTTTATATACTATCTTTCCTCATGATTAGAGCGAGTCAAATAATAGTCTAATGCCACAATTAAAGAGTTTTGGAAATCTCAGCCTGGAAAACAAAACGTTTTCAGCTTTAGCCTTCTCTCCTTGTTGTGCCCGGCTAGCATCCGCACGGAAACTTTTCCGAATACGCGATAATTTGTTGCGTTATCTCATCGCCTTAGATTGATCTCACATCATTTTCATGTGTGGTTCACCCCCACTTGCATAAGTAAAAACCTAAAAACCCTCCGGCGATGATGCAATAGCAAAGTGACTTCTAATTTAAGGGACAGCATCAGGATTGCCGTTATAGGCGGTGGGGTTACAGGGCTGATCCTTGGTTTGGCAGCGTTGAGGGATGGGTACAGAGTTGATGTCTTCGAGCGAAGTGACTCTATTACCGATGTTGGAGCTGGAATCTCTTTCGATATTAATGCTGCCAAGGTCTTTGAGTCTCTGGGGTTAGGGGATGTTATTGACAGAATCTCCTATAGGTCAAAAACTTCGACTTATCGAACTCACGACACCAACAAGCTGAAGTTGTTTTTGGATTACAGTAATACATCTGGGAAAGTGATGTGCCTGCGAGCGGAATTCGTTCGAGAAGTTGCAGGTCTTTTGCCAAAAGACCAACTGCATTTAGGTAAAAAGTTTGAATCTTTGCAACAGCACCACAAATTGGTTACCATCCGTTTCAAAGACGGGTCTTCATACGCAGCGGATTTAGTTATTGGCGCCGATGGTATCAACTCTTAAGTTCGGAGTACCCTTTTTGGAGAAAGCACTCCTGTTTTTAGCCATCAAGTGATGTACAGAGATGTTTTAAATCTTTCCAAGGTAACTGATCTTGATCCAGAGCTACTAAACAGTACTATCATTCCTGCGCCTGGAGACAAACATGTTGTCCTATTTCCACTGAAGAAGGGTACGCTTTTGGCGGTAGCTGCAATTATAAGAATTGACCATGATGAAGGCTGGGAGGAATCATGGCTTTAGAACGGATCAATTGATACGATTGTGCAGATTCTTGATGATTTTCATCCGGTGTTAATAAGATCTTTTCGTCACTTGACCAGATTAAGGTGTACGGACTGTATGAAAAAGAGCCTTTGAGCAAGTGGTATCAGAATCGAGTAGCACTTGCTGGTGATGCAGCACATGCCATGCTACCCCATCAGGGACAAGGTGGATCTCAAGGAGTAGAAAATGCCTATGCATAGGCTCTCACTATCGGTGCCGCTTATAGAGTGGATCCCAAGATAAAAGAAAACTTTCCAATCTGGCTCGAGGTTTACGAGAGTGCTAGAAAGATACATGCAGAACAGGTGGCTCTTACCTCCAGAAGAATGGGGTATGTTCTGGATCGTCTTAGGTTATCTGAGAAGGCTCTGTCTATCTACAAAACTAGTTTTAAATGGATTCACGATAGTGATCCAAAGGTGGAGATTGAAAAGTCGGTTTTCGCGTTTTTCGACCCGGACACTGCATTCAACCTTGACTGGCCCGCAAGTGCTAAAGCATGAATTCGTAATTTGTCCTCGCAATCACTTTGACCAAACTGAGGCTTTTTGGGTGGTGATACGGCGTAAGTAAGCTATACAATATATGTTAATACTCAATTTTGGGACATGAAGTGGCGATGAAGAGAACCAGAGCTCACAGCGCTTGTGAACATTGTCGCTTGAAGAAGACGAAATGTGACGAAGCCAGACCTAGCTGTAGTCAGTGCAAAACTCGAAACTTACAATGCACATACAAAGACTCCGTTCCAACAAAGCTGGAGAGGACGTTATCGCTGTTATTTCAAAGGATAGAAAACGAAAATTCTAAACTAGAGTCTCTGTTCAACCAGGAAACGGCAAATAAGAAACCACTCAATTGCTCAGTAGGAGACAAGTCAAGCGTGCTTCGCATCATCTTGAAGAAACAGAACCTTATATGATTGGAGGATACGAATTCGATGAGGTGGAGGTAGATTTGAACGAAATTAAAGGATCGACAACCCCAGACGAAAGAAATAGAATAATCTATTTGGAAGAGCAGTACTCACTTAAAGGTAGGTTTCAAAATCAACCTATTATTCAGTCGAGTATAATTTTAATAGTGCTTTAATTAAAAAGCTCAAAGATGCCTATTTGCGACATATATATCCAGTGTTTCCATTGCTATGTGAACAGAAACTTTCAGAATTATCGCAAGATGTCTCTCAAAAGGGATTACAAGCAGATTTCGAAACTTTCATCCTTTTGCTGGTGTTGGCTTTGGGTGCGATCAGTTTGGCTGAGGAAAATGATAGTATTTCCAAAGAGAATTTTTGGAATAATCCCAATTACCAGGTGGCTCATCGCCAGGTAGACCCACAACCAGGGTGGTCTTATTTTTGGTTGGTTTTGGGAATGAAATCTCGTTTAGTGAGTTCATCCACTGATAATTTGAGTCTTGTAATGATCCCATTACTCTGCTCATTATATTTTTTGAAATTAGGAGACATCGTGTCACATTGTGATTACTTACAAGAAGCCTGCACCAAGCTCAACAAACAATTATTTCGGCTTAAACAAAGTCCGTCTATAGGCTCATATAATCAGCTTTATGTCGATACTTTGAGGCGCATTTTTTGGGTATGCTTAGACTTGGAACGAAATATGGCAAATATGGCTTCAATTCCGAAGTCAGAGTTGTCCTCACTACAACAATGGTTAGCTTTGCCTACAGGTTGTAAACCCAAGTTCCCATTTGATAGCAATGAAAGTTATGCGTTTTGTTATATGAGCTCCATTATATGTTGTCAAATATCCGTGATAAGACGACCTTAGTAATGGAGGACGTCAACAGTGTTTTTGATGGACACTTTTGGAAACCATATGTTTACGTTTAGAGTCCGATATTCTTCGATGGAGGCAAAATCTGTCCATTGGCTATCAATGGGAAGATGGCCTTGTGGAGTCTTCTTGCCCGCTTGAATTACTCTTACTTAGAGTACAATACTACTTAACGTTGGTCACTATCTACAAACTGTATGCAACATTTGATGAGAGCTAAAATGAGAGACTTGTAGTCTCAAGTGTAAGGCTAATCGAAGCAGCTTCCCAACTGAGTCCCAGCGACCTCACCCCAACACTTTGCAATCAGCTGATTGATGGTGGATGTTCTTTTTGATCGGAGAAACTATCTGCAGACCGGAAGCTCTAAAAAAGAGATGTCTACAATCCAAAGAAATGTGGATTCCGTAGAATTAAATTTGCAACGTTTTGCGCTTCATTCTCCCTTATTGGATGACGACTTTCAAAATTGCATAAAAAATGTGATTCTTTTTTGTTTATGGACAAACTGGACTTGAATGCTATTACCGCTACAAAATTGTCATCAATTTGGTTTTCCGATGTCGGCAATAAATAGATTAAAACAGTTTCCTTCTAGTCAATGTATATTGTTCTCAAAAATGGACCTTGCTCATCAACAACCCTTTAAAAATCTGCTTCCACATTATTTTCTCTCATCCACTCTAAAGGGGATTCCACCTGACGGAATCTGGCCCGCCATTCCTTGTCATTTCTTGCAGTACTAAAATAGCTCTTATAAGTATCAGCATCATAGCCTAACTGTTTTTCTACTCTAGCCAAAAAATGACGCCTTGTCTCATTGAACAAGAAGAGAGCCCGATGTAAGTCGTAATCTGCAAGAAGGCCAGTATCTACGTAGGCGTCACTGACTGTCTCCTGAAGAGGTCGGTAGAGAGCCCAAACATCTCCAAATCCAAACTGTGCTCCAGCACCAAACGCTCCTGATTTGGATGCGCTGCATCTCCGACAAACGCTAGGCGATCTCCAATTGTCAGATCCTTCAACTAGGGCGCGGTCTCCAAGAGAAAAGAAGTGATATCCGTCATCACCTTTAGTACCTTATCGATAATAGGATCCCAACCCGCAAATTACTTTCTAAGATGCTCACGGCCCATTCTCCAGTATTTTCATTCCAACAAAATTTGTTTGCCACACCCTCGGGATCAAAAACTGCGTGCGACGTAGTGCGACGACTCCATACTGAGTCAACCCCAAAGGAGAAAAGAACATAATGTCTCCGTCCTTGACCCATGCAGACGTATCGTTTGGGAGGTTAGGAATATCCATGATCAGCTCCATAGGGAACACATTTCTATAAGCAACCGCTCCTTTGTATTGGACGATGTCTCCTTTGAACTGCCGCCTTGTTCTGGAATAAATACCATCAGCAGCAACCAGCAAGTTGGTATGGTATGTATTGGATCCTTTTCGTCAAAACTTACATCAACTCCGTCTTTTGTGACATTCACATTTTTTGCCGAGTGGCCACGTATTTGACAATTCCTTCGAGAGCATAAGAAAGAAAAAGTGGTGTAAGAGGACTATATGAGTTCTGGCCTGTTTCAGTCTCCTGTCAGTAGTTGTCGACGAAAGGTTGACAGCAAGTATTTCACCCGTCTTCCAATGGCGTTTTACGTATCCTCCATCCTGATCGCCCCTATAAAGTATTCTTTGGATTTCGTCAGTATCTACTTGCTCGCAAAGAACTTGAAGACTTGATTCGGTCAAACCAATCCACGATCAACTTCTCGAGCTTTCTCAGACAGTTCGTAGATTGTAACATTGACATTTGAAAGCTTGGAAAGGGCAATGCCTGCCACTGCGCCCACTAGTCCTGCTCCTAATGTTGCAATCTTTAGAGGTTTGGAGTTATTTGAGTATTCTGCTCTCGTCATTTCTTTTCAATCTTGAATTCAAATGGCAAGGGTAGGTTAATACGTGTATATATATGCATGTCTCACAGTTGTTTAATTGCAGCGGCCTTCTTCAGCGTCAGCGGAGATAATGATTACCTCGCACACCTTGTGGCATGTCTTTGAAACCCAGATTAGTAATTCATTGGGGCCCCAACTTTGAGTATTGTGGATGCCGATGCTCACCTCTGAAGTGTCCGGATTCGTTCCGCACGACTCAGTAAAGTGATGAAACGATCCCGCAAAATTTCCGCTAGCCACGGTACTCTCGGCTAAGGTGCGCTGTGTCCAACTGTGACGTTACGTTCTTATAAGTGTTGCAATACTTTTCCCACATGTGTACGTCTAAATCTATTACTGATTGTGACTTTTTTTACTCACAAGCTTTCTTTTTGACAATGTTGAATCTCGACCGATATGATAGCCGCTACAGATAATCAGTATTTCGATTCAACTGAGAGGAACGTTATAAACTCAAATTTTTGTCCATGTTATCACTGCTTGGATATGAAAGCAGCCCCCAATTGGATTCCATATTTTCAGCTTTCCGTATCTTATTTTAAGTAGTATCTTCTATTGTATATTTTTCCTGTAGTTCAGCTACATGGTGTGAGTGGATAATCAAGATGTAGTTAAACTTTATCCGCGGTGAGCCGGATAAAGTAAGTACTTCGAACTACCAGTCTTTCACAACTTTCACACCTTTGAATGCCTTTGCGACAGTATTAGACGGCTCGAAAAATCAAAAAATCACCAGCGGCACTCCACCTGTCGCTCATATTAAAAACGAGAAACGTAGAATTATACCGCCAACGTTGAGATCCCTTTGAGTATGAAAATACTAGCCAGTATGGTTGAAAGTCCTTGCTACATGGGCAAAAAACAAAATCCGTGGCGATTGCAGTAAACAACTGAGTCTATTAATAAATACAAGTGGCAGGGCTAGTCAAGTAACAAGATCACTTGAAAGACTAGCCTGAAGTATACATACTTGGAAAGAAGCAATTTTGAGCCCTAAAGTAATGCATATAATGCACGTAAGAGAATAGCTTAAAAGGTGAGGAAGTTTACATGAACAGGGCACCAAAGATGGCACCAATCACACTCAATAGAGGGTGCACTGTTATACTTGACCGGAACCCTCCATTTGAAGGTGAGACTTGGTGAACAGTTGAAAGTGAGCTGGAATACACCAAACTGGGCGTTGTTGTTTGGGTGCTAATAGTAAGATGAACATTAGAGCTGCTTGTAGCAGTAGTGCTCTGAGCAACTTGAGGTGAGTCAGTAACTGTAGTCACAATCGTGTTGTAGCTATGACTACCTGCAAGAGGAATAATATTATTTCCGGCTGTCTCGGTAGAAATTACTGCACTGTCTGTCTTGGATAAAGAAGTATCCATTTGAGAAGCAGTTTCGGGCTGGGAAATGACTCTCACACTATCAGGCTTGGATAAAGTTGTATCGGTTGAGGAACTTTGAGGTTGTGAAATAATGACACTCACACTTTCGTTTGGTTCTTCAGGAACAACTGTAATTGTTTTAGGTGCCGTACAAATAGGACATGGGATAACACGCGTAACAGTGTCCACATTAGTTTTTGTTCTCGTGGATACTAAGCTTGAAGTATTGAAGTATCCAGTTGGGGTCTGAATTACTATGGTCGCTGGCTCGGTACCAGAAGCTGGTAGAGTCTTGGTAGTTGTGAATACCCCAGTCCAAGAAGATGTAACCGTGGTAAACTTTGTGCGGGCAGTGGACGCCTCAGGAGTCTCAATGACAACGGTGCCTGGCTCAGTGCCACTTGGTGGGACACTGTAAGTGGTCTCGTAAGTACCCGTCCATGGCTGGGTGGTAGTCACATAACTCTCTGGAGTCTCGATCACAACAGTACCTGGCTCAGTGCCACTTGGTGGGACACTGTAAGTGGTCTCGTAAGTACCGGTCCATGGCTGGGTGGTAGTCACGTAACTCTCTGGAGTCTCAATAATGACGGTGCCTGGCTCAGTGCCGGTGGGTGGGACGGTATAAGTGGTCTCGTAAGTACCGGTCCATGGTTGGGTTGTGGTTACATAACTCTCCGGAGTCTCAATAATGACGGTGCCTGGTTCAGTGCCGGTGGGTGGGACGGTGTAAGTAGTCTCATAAGTACCGGTCCATGGTTGGGTTGTGGTTACATATGTTTCACAGTTTGTATCTCCTGGACAGCAAATGTTCTCACACTGGCACTCTTCTCTTTTTCTGAACGAGAATGCTGTTAGAAATGGTCCACAGCAAACAGCTTCACAATCGATAATCTCCGGAGTCTCAATAATGACGGTGCCTGGCTCAGTGCCGGTGGGTGGGACAGTGTAAGTGGTCTCGTAAGTACCCGTCCATGGTTGGGTGGTAGTCACGTAACTCTCTGGAGTCTCGATCACAACTGTTCCTTCTGTTCCTGTTGGAGTGATTGTTCTTGTTGTTTCGAATGTTCCAGTCCATGGCGTAGTATACGTTGTCCATTCTGTAATTTTTGAAACAGTTGTTTCGTAACAGGAGTTTTCATCTAGCGCTCCAAATTGGTAGATGTAATCTTGAAAGTCATCCAATACTGTTCCGCTTGGAATTGTAAGCTTGAAATTGAAAAGCGCTCGTTCCAAAGCATTTACAAAGACGATTCTTACAGGATAGTACTTTCCAGCCTCTAAGTACTGCGTGGATGAAATCACCTCAGAGTTTACCTGATTGGATGGTTTGATAGTAAACAGCGAATAGTCTGTTGGTGCTTGATCCACGGGAATTGAGCCTGTATCACAACATTGAAAGGCAGTATTTTTCCCAAAGAAAAGCATCGAACTATCATCAATGTTGCTCAATGTTAGTTTGTAGTCTCCTGAAACAGCAGCTTTGAAATAGCCTTTTAATTCAAGGACCATGTTATAATAGTTTACGTTCTGGACCCCATATACCGTTGCAGTCCTAGAACGTGGATTCCAGATGTTAAACCCAGGAACAGTAACCCCAGATATTTTATTCAGTACGTTGCGTCCCAGGTACCCAGTACTCATAAAAACTGGGTCGCGTATAAGTTTCAAATCATTTGCATTGTACTCATAGATGGTAGCATCAAATCCGTCAAAAGCATTGCTAGTGATATCGCATCCATAAGCAGTATCACTTTCATCACCATTTCCACTCTCATCTCCTTGTGTTGCAATAATAAAGAACAGCTGCAGTAGAAACAAAAGTGGCACAGGAAATTTCATCTTCTGAAGACAAGCACAATGTCAAAAGTTACTAAAACAGAAAAGTCTAGGAATGGGCGAGATATAAGTATACGGGATTATAACGCCGAAATGTGACGCAAACTTTGCATGGCTAGGTGATTTAAAACGGCAACATATGGTAAAAGATTTCGGACAAATGTTCGTACTAGAACAGGATTGCAATCTTAAATATCTTAAGTATCATCGTTTTGGGTTTCGAATCATCACCCAACTGCATCTATTCGATTTCACTTGCACTGGGCAGTGGCAAATATATCGATGGCTCCTAACATTGATGTTTCCAGTATATCATCAATGCTGATCGTGTTCATTTCGTCTCTCGTTTTCCCTTTTTTTTTCTTCCTTATGTGATCACCTGCAGATGCAGGTATGATTCTCTTGCCAGTTGCCGAAAAGACAAAAATACTTGGCAATTTTTGGAACTACAGACAAACAAAAAAAAGTCGCAACTGTCATCCGAGAGTGCTCGTATTTGCTTTTCCGCTTTTTTATTGTGCAATGCTTTATCGATATGTTGAATGGGCTAAGTTTTCAAAATCGGCCCGCAATTATAGGTGATAATTTAGTTGGTTTGCATATGTATGTCCACAAAAATACGCATCGATTAAGTTAGAAACCATACGAAGAAACTTGCTGTACCTTTGTCAGTCAAGTCCGAAAAGAAAAAAGAAAGCATGCATTTCACTATCGGGTGTCACTCGTCGCATTCTACCTTAGCAGGTGGCCCTAGCTTATTCAAAGCTGATAACCTCTGTGGGTTAAACAAACTTGCCGAATTTGGAAAATACAACACAGTGGTAGAAACAGAAACTATGAATTATTTTATCAGGCTTGACAAGTTTTATTTACTTTTAGCACAAATTAAGGCAGCTATGAGAATAACTCTGAAGAAAAATTATTATGCTCGTCTTGTTGCTTTTCTTTCCATATTAGTCTTTCTATACTGAACGTACATTCATTTCAGGTGAAAAAAGAAACAAAACTAAACGCCTCCTTCTATAGACGCACAGGATTAAGCGATAGGCAGACATGAATGCTGCTTATGAATGCTACTGATAGTAGAGTGAAGATAATTTTTTGAGAAAATCGATCCTTCCGAGGTCACTCCATGGCAACGATGTTCTAAATAGGCTTTGCTCTCGCCAGATTTGTCTGCATGCATAAGTAGTATCACTCTCCGTGAAGCAATGTCATGTATGAAAAAGCGGGACAAGGATCAATTTTTCGCGCAAAGAATTTATGCACCCTCTCGCTAGAAACTACTAAAAGAACCAACATTGTGGGCCCACAAGATTGCTGTTAGTATATCCTTTGCCTCAGCATATCAAAGAGTGAGTATTTTGTCAGCTTAGATTCAGAGTGTCCAATTTCACCCAACAAAATGCATGAATAGGAAGTTTACTTATCATCCAGTTTTGTTTGACATGTTGGAATCAGAATTTTTGCATGTGCGCTTGCAAGCGTGTAAGGCACAGATGATGTTCGAGTCTTGGCCAGACCGCCGAAATAGATGGTTATAGAGAATTGAACCATTCTTATTGATCTCCACTATCCTGGTTTTATTATATACTATCTATTAGCCTTTACTAATACATTGATTAGTGGCTCTGATTTTTGTGTGTATGAACAGTATTAGTTCAAATCTAAATAGAGGCATCCTTCATTTCAAAAAAATCAGAATGGGCGACTTCGACATTCATTTTCCGGATGTATCACTAGTTCCATTTTCCTATTGTCTTTTTAGGTGACAAGTTTGAAAGATGCAAAGCAGAGATGTAATTTGTTGCCGTCGTTAACCGTCTTTAACTTGCTTATCCTACACAGTCAGACCCATGCAAACCTCTAAGCTACTGGATAGTGTTTACCCGTAATATTTGGGCAACCGTATCAGCGATACTCCTGTCTACTGATATTAATCCAAGGTGTCCTAGGGCTAAGGTTTCTTTGTTATTATATTCGGGTGCTTTCAGTCCTTCAAGTTGGAGAACATTATCTGGGTCACCCAAAAGGACTTTTCCCTTCAGTTCTGTGAAGTTTTCATTGATCACATTCAGTACTCTTTGTCCACTAAACTTTCCTGCAATAGTAAGCAATCTCTTTTGTTCAAGTGTGGGATTTGTGAGGGGTAGAACGTGGTATACAGCAAGATCTCTAACATCAACAGCCAATGATATGGGTGCGTCGTGCAAATCTTGAAGAGTAGAGCCTGAGCTCAATAAACTCAAAATTATCTCTGCCGATCCAGAAAGGACATTTTCTTTAGCCTTCCAATCAAATCTTTGAGGTCCAAACACAAACGGAGGAACAATGGTAGTCAGTTTAAAGAAAGGCTTCTCGTTTTCCAAAAAATCCCATGCAGCTTTTTCAGCTTTCTTTTTGGCGACGGAGTACGCCAAGTACCTATTGTCATCGTTAATATCTTCCCATTCGTAACTATTCCAAGTCGATTCGTCAATGACAAGTGACTTGTCCTCCACTTTATCTAAATTCCAGCAAGCAGATAAAGATGATGTGTAAATCACATTTTTCACTGAATCATTGGCATATCTTTTGATTGCACGAAGCAAATTCAGAGTTCCTTCCACCGTGGGAAGGAGCATCGTCTCCTCTAAAGAACCCTCACCAACTGGCGGGGTAGGACAAGCAGTGTGTATTGCATACGTCACATCAGAGTTACTTCTGAACACATCGTCAAATGATCCACTAGCACTGATATCGGGTATGACAACGTAGAGCAATTGTCCATCCAAAGTCGAAGGAAACGCCCGTGCAAAATCCTTAAGCATTTGATCCCCTTCCTTGTGCGTTCTCACTGTTCCAATGACTGCATAACCCCGAGACAGTAACTCCCCAGTTATATGAAGTCCTATAAACCCAGTAGCTCCCGTAACTAATACTTTAGGGAGCATTACGGACAGAAATTAAACTGTACGTGTCCCAGTTAAAATAGTTTAGCAAAAACTTAGGCTCGAACCACCCTAACACGCGATACGCACATCACTTTGTTCACTACTCCACAACTGAGAGGCACACCCTGCTGGAAGTGAAACGTTGTAGAGGTAGTAGTTCGCTCGACTTACAACACTAGCCAACAGCCAAGTATGTTAACGTAGAAACGCATGCTTTGTTCACCAGCTTGCGTCTTATGTATCCATTCCCTATGATGTTCAAATATTACGAAGAAGTACCGAGATAACTTCTGCCACCAACTTCTGGAGGTACTCGCAAGGTTGATCAAAGAATCGACAACTAAAATAAACAGATAGATGTAGGATGGACCCTGATTCTTCAAAAAAAAAAAAAAAAANTACGTTCAATCGATCGCATAATTGCATGCGTAGACTTTATTGAGCTTGTTGCTTGTTTAAAGACCTTTTGAACGCAGATATCGCTACAGAGACGTGATTCACAAGTTTACCATCGTGAAGTTCACTTGATCCAGAAATGAACCGAGCAAATTGTTAAGATATGGGCGCGAATGTAGCATATCGCACCTGTAAGTAACAGTGCTGACAAACGCAAAGTGCGTCGAACAGCCTATTAAGAATCAGTTTTTTGGCAAACAATAAAAAATAAGTAAAGGCTAGTTAATGTAAATAGCTAGAAGAGAAAAAAAGGAAATAAGCGCTTAAATGAAGAGCACATTCAGCATTGGAAGCAATGCAGTTCCCAAGAAAGCTGACAATCTCAGGGTATTAGCTCCTCCGGTTTGCAAAGAAATAGATGAAGGAGCTTGGAGGGCGCTAGCAGATGTAGCCGAAGTACTCTGAGCGTCAAACTCGGATACATGAACGCTGCTTTCAGTTACGTCCTCACTGTGGCGTGACGATTGAGAAGTTTGAACTGTTACAGTTGGTGCTCGGGAAGACTGGGTGGACTTCAATCTGGTTTCGAGAGTACTAGCTTCGACTGACAGTTGAGGAGTATCCAATGGAACCACAGTTGTTGAGTCAGAAACAGTGGTAGTTTGCAAAACCTTGCCCGACACAATAGTAGCCTGACTGCAAGAGTAAGCATCACATTGTTCTCTTGTAATTGTAACAGCTGAAGGATGGGCATCTGGTGCAAATTGGCTGGGCACTGCTGAATGTGCTGTCTGCACTACTTCACTGCGATCTATGGTAGTTGTTGTCAAAGAGACAGTTTGAGTTGGCAACGGACTGTTAGGTGTGATGACCGTGGTTTTGACACAATCCTTTGTATCACAAATAGACGTGGTAACAGCAACAGTTGAGATGCTAGTGTCCGTCGAAGTTGTTTCAATCGCTGTAGGATTGATGACAGAGTGAGGTGCATCAGTACTTGAAGTTATGATCCCAATGGTGCTGCTATGAGAATAAATGGTAGAGTTGGTGAATCTTGACCACGATGTCTCATGAGCACTGCTTGTAGCTGATTCAATCCCCTCGTGCGCAAAGTTGTAAACGTACCCTTGATATTGATCCAGGACCCTTCCATCTGGTAGTGTGATTTGGAAATCCAACTGAGCACGCTCCGACACTGCTGCAAGGACGATTCGCAAGGGGTAGTAAAGGCCTGCAGAAAGATATTGTGTCGTGCTAACGGTCTGGCCGGCATCCTTACCATGGTCGAAAAACAAGACGTATTCAGAACTTGTTTCCGGTTTCAAAAACTGAACTTCACGCTTCGCTAAAGATGAATCCGTAGCAGGACTGCCCAAAAACAAAATCGCATTGTAATCGATGTTGCTGAACGACAGTTCATAGTTTCCATTTGCCGGAGCTTGGAAGAATCCAACATACTCTATGGTTGCATTCACGTACGATCCTGTGTTTCCCAAAGCATTGCTCTCAATGTAATAAGGCCACCCTGAACTTGTGTCGAAGTTAATATTACCAACACTAGTGGCTG
The DNA here is from genome assembly GCF_000027005.1 of Komagataella phaffii GS115. Classification (NCBI taxonomy): domain Eukaryota; kingdom Fungi; phylum Ascomycota; class Pichiomycetes; order Pichiales; family Pichiaceae; genus Komagataella; species Komagataella phaffii. The sequence goes on from NC_012965.1 coordinate 34,571, forward strand.
TTGTCACTTGTCCCAGACCTTCATAGCCTGAGGTCAGGAAACCAAGGTTGTTCGCAAGTTCATAATTGTCTGCAGGGTAATGGTAAACTGCAACATTAAACGCGTCATATGGGATAGTGTCAATATCGACACCAGATGTTGGAAGCGGCGTTGGAATAACATCACTGCTTATACTGGTCCCTGAAGGAATCACTTCAATCACTGTCCCTGCTGCATCGGTTGTCCATGTGGTATAGGTGCCAGTCCATACCGAAGTTGTGTCGGCTGACGGAGTTGGAATCTGTTCAATAACGGATCCGTCTGCGTCAGTGGTCCAGGTGGTATAAGTACCAGTCCAGATTGAGGTAGTATCTGCCGATGGAGCCAAAGTGGTGTCAGCTGACGGAGTTGGGATCTGCTCGATAACAGATCCGTCTGCATCAGTGGTCCAGGTGGTATAAGTGCCAGTCCATACCGAAGTTGTATCAGCTGATGGGGTTGGAATTTGCTCGATAACAGATCCGTCTGCATCAGTGGTCCAGGTGGTATAAGTGCCAGTCCATACTGAAGTTGTATCAGCTGACGGGGTTGGAATCTGTTCAATCACGGATCCGTCTGCGTCAGTGGTCCAGGTGGTATAAGTGCCAGTCCATACCGAAGTGGTGTCAGCTGACGGAGTTGGGATCTGCTCGATAACAGATCCGTCTGCGTCAGTGGTCCAGGTGGTATAGGTACCAGTCCATATCCGAAGTTGTATCAGCTGACGGAGTTGGAATCTGCTCGATAACAGATCCGTCTGCATCAGTGGTCCAGGTGGTATAAGTGCCAGTCCATACCGNAGNTNGNNATAGTNGCNGTNCGTGACGGGGTTGGAATCTGTTCGATAACAGATCCGTCTGCATCAGTGGTCCAGGTGGTATAAGTGCCAGTCCATACNGAAGTTCTGATCAGGNTCAGCTGACGGGGTTGGAATCTGCTCGATAACNGATCCGTCTGCATCAGTGGTCCAGGTGGTATAAGTGCCAGTCCATACCGAAGTTGTATCAGCTGACGGGGTTGGAATCTGTTCAATCACGGATCCGTCTGCGTCAGTTGTCCAGGTGGTATAGGTACCAGTCCATACCGAAGTTGTATCAGCTGATGGAGTTGGAATCTGTTCAATCACGGATCCGTCTGCGTCAGTTGTCCATGTGGTATAAGTGCCAGTCCAAATCGAAGTGGTGTCAGCTGATGGGGTTGGAATCTGTTCAATGACTGATCCATCTGCATCAGTGGTCCTGGTGGTATAGGTGCCAGTCCAGACTGATGTGGTATCGGCTGGTGGGGTGGGTATTTGTTCAATCACAGATCCATCTGCATCGGTTGTCCAAGTAGTGTAGGTGCCAGTCCAAGTTGTTGTTGTGTCAGCTGATGGTGTGGGCATTTGTTCTATCACCGACCCAGATTCATCTGTAGTCCATGTGGTATAAGTGCCTGTCCATACAGCCGTTGTCTCAGGGAAGGCAGGTATGGCCAGCTCGACATATAAATTAGTCTGCTCGCATTGAGCGGTGATACTTGTTCTATCATTAAGAGTATACTGCGCAAGTAAGCCCACTAACGAACGATAACAGGCGTATACGGTCGAGGGGCTGGTCGGTATTAATTGATTACCATCAAGCGTCCAGGTTGTCGCACCACTGCTGGAGGATACAGCATGAACCTCGCAAGTAGTAAGACTACACACGAATGACAGGTACCCCAAAGATGTTCCCGAATACATGTCGTAGACTGATACCCTTCCATCGGCATCAGGCAGACTAACAACAATGTGTACTCTGTTGGTGAGCAACTCGATAATACCACTGAATGTGACGTCCAAGTCGATATTGCTTCCTCCTAAGAGACTTCTATCTGCCATAATTGTATATTTCTGATATGAACTTCCCAGTATTCCCAGAGCAATCGGAACTCGTGCATCGAAGTTCAAGGAATAGTATCCCTCTCCCAGTACAAGGGGAACATAAAGGAAACCCCAAGCTAAGATTGTAAAGAGGTTCATGTTTTTGTTTTTGATTTTCTTTTGAACAGGGAGATATAGAATCTAGACTCTACTTATACTTTCCTCTGGGTTCAGCTAGGTGCACACTAGTCAGCCATCCTGTTATGCAGTTTGAATTGCAGGTGTGTTTATTGCTAATGACTGAAATGGTTGCCAGATAAAATAGAAACGCAAACACTAAGCTGCGCATGGCCTCACCGTTGCAGCTAATTATACAAGATCACTCTATTGACAAATTTATGTGGGTATTATTTGTCTCAGCACGACCACTCTGCACACCTGAAATTTGCGACTAGGGGAAGCTGCACAACGCCAAGAGAAGTCTGCGAATGATGCAGATCATCGCGAAACACTACAAGCGATGAAAGTCCAGATTTGGCTGAATAACCATATCGGGAATCCTTTATGCACTTTCCAAGAACTATATTGGTGTACTTACTTTTCACTAAAATTGTTGATTATTTATCAACTCTGTTTTATTCTGCATCTCGCTAAAAATCGTTTCAAAACGTTTCATGTTCTTGAATAAAGTTGACGTAAAGTCAGTGTTGAAGCCTGTTCAGGTCCGCTATCAATTTGTTTTGAGGTTGTGAACCAACAATACCGAAAGCAAAACTTGAAAGTTCATTCTCGACTGAAAGAGGAAGGTAATCACTACTCTTGTATGCCTTATGCGGCCATCTGAATCTGTTTCCATAAGTCGCAACCCCTGCGCTTTCTGCATGACAGCATTTTAGTGGGGGGAATTTGGGCTACGACACGACTGGTGTATCGTTCCGTCTTTCTGTAGGTTACTGGGTTAGCAAGAATGTCACTCTTGGACTAGTTTCAAATCTGTGGAGGCACCACACCCTAAAAAGGAACCCATCGAACTGAAAACCAGTAAAGCCTAGGATATCGTCATCATTGGTTATGGGCTGAATTTGAATTTGGTACTAAACGTGCAAACTCAATTTGACATATGCAGGGCCTATTTGAGCTAAAGAGTAGATAGCAAAAGCCAAGCAATACGAGAGATATAAATGGCCTACCACAAACTTATGTGCGTGCGATAAAAATTGCAGGCCATACACCTCTTGAATAGGACCACAAGCTTTGTTTTGAAGTACCTCACAGGCGGGGATAAGATCCGGATGATTATAGTTTGGATTGCCCACTCCACAAGGTTCTCACATATAAATGACTGAAACTTGACATAATTATAAAACCCCAAAGTACTGGACAAAAACCTGGTATTATTATCTGGTTCAGCATGCAGGCATACTTTAATATAGCCGTTTATAAAGTATCTATCGAAGTTATTAATCAGTGAACACTAAATAGCACCGTGGAAGATAGTGGGAGACCAATCGTACGCACGCAGCAAGAAAATGACTGCCAATTTAGTCTTTTTGTTGTATAAGTAGTGTGAAAAAAAAAGAACAAAGGATTAACTAATCAGGAAACTGGATGAACACAACAGTATAAAAATTAGTGCCAAAAAGAGATACTAATTATTAGTAAGTGCCAAGTAAACGCAGGAGGGGATAAAAAGGAAGCAAGTTTCGCTTAATGCAGTACATATAGATGCAGATATTATGCATCCACGATTAGGTTTTATCGCTATGGGGCTCTTTCTTTTTTCCGGCTTTAACCGGAATGAAATCTTCCGAATTCTGAGTTCTCCCAAATTCCTATGAAGTAAATACGAAACGGAACTAGTTGAGTCAGTCGATTCATAGGATATGCTAGCAACAGATATAACTATATGATTTTGTTCCATTTTTGGTAGTATCGTTTTTCACCTCATAAAGTTCTCAACTATCTTGTTAATTTTCAATAGAACTTTGGGAACGGACGTCAAGTCGGACCTCATGGTGGGATTGCATTTTTTACTAAGAATATAGAGAAAGAGATCACAAACAGGAGTTTTGGCTGTTAACCTTTCAATCTAGAGAAGGAGGTAGCTTGAGTCAATAGGACTTTCCATTGTGAAGTTGCCTGGTTTCCATCAGGTTAATAATGACGCTTATAAAACTTACTACAAAGTCGCAAGTGGCCAGTTAGGACATATATGTGACTGTGGCATAGGGGTCATTTTGACAAAGTGAATTTACAAGCCATATGAAAGAAACGGAGGGATACCGATGCAGATGAACAAATGCGTGTAGTGTCCAGCACAGAAATGTATGTAAGCTTATCGTGGGGTCTGTCATTCGCACAAAACATATCCGCTTTCTATCCCCGGGTTCTTAAACCCACCGAGAGACTCAGCTAGACAGAAAATCACTAAGTGGTTCATATCAATGGCTTTGTTAAAATTGTAAAGTCGGACAGATAAACATGGAAACAGCGATTCCATGATTTCTGCAGTTCGTATAAAAGTGACGACTTTCAACTAGATTTGAGCTGCAGACCGCGTCCGATCTCTCTACTTACTGGTTATTTTCTTCCCCATTTTTTTTTTTTCTAACCAGTATCTCAGACACTCATTTTTGTAGAGCACTGATTCTAGAAAGCGTGAATAGTTACGTTTTAGCAAGCTTGTTTTCGATAGATAGCTGCGAAACAATTGTAGAAAGATTAAATTGTGCACCAAAAGACGTGGCTGATAGTCAGCTGCATGCCAAGCTAGCATCAACCAAAATTAGTCATTCAAAATTTTCATCGTCTACGGAATGATTTTGCCCTACGCTTTCGTAGCTATTAGGCATAATTGTCTAAAATGCGCTCATCTTTTCGTGTCTCATCTCTGAAAGTTTGATTTTTAATACAGCTACTCTCATCGTATGGCTACAAGCCCGCTTAACTTGGGTGGCTTTCTACTTATGTTCAGTTTACTGAAGATTTCTTCAGCGTTTAGTGGTTAATAAATTGTGTTTGCATTTTCTCTGAAACACGTTTACAGTATTATAGCTGTTTCACTACCTTGAATGACATACTTTCTCCAGTATTCTACTTGGCGACCAATGTAGTTTTCTGGCAGCTTAACTCTTGTACAGCACACAAAATGAACGGGAAAAGCTTCTTCCATCTTACAGAAGTCTGATCTGAGCTGGCTCACATCCATCAAAATTATTGGGACTAAATCCAAAGGTCATATAAACAGATACTTTAAAAACATCTTTATTTAAACTGTTGGTAATATATTGTGTTCAGATATTTTGATTGGCTCTGAGATCGCTACTATTTTCAAGTATCATAAATATTTATATGATTCATTGAACTGTCGAGTCTCATGATGTCCCTTTTATCGTGTTCGTAGACTGATACCAACTGTAAGGATGGCAAAAAGTATTTACCGTAGGCTTATATATACATACACTCCCTGTATCAAATCATAAGACAGCATCGGATCAAAACTCAAATTGACCATCGGGAATATTGATAGAGCGAGTAAACCGTACAGACTCTTCGTGAGAACGTTTGCCCCCTCTTTCCCCCAATTCTTTCAGGATCAGTTCAAGATTACGAGACGCACGTTTCCGATCTGCGAGCTCTAGTAATTTCTTCATACCTTCGGCTTTGGCTTCTGTGCAAAATACAGGAGTACCGGCCTGCTGTCGCCACGACTCAGCAAGACTTCCAGAATCAACGGCATCAAATCCTGTTTGCTCCACAAGCTCCATCGCAACCGACTTTGCATTTTCATCATCTCCCGCCACTGGTATCGCAATTCGGTCAAGTGCTCCTGCTTGCCTACCATAGTCGGATAAAGTTGTCGCTCCAACAGCATTCCAGGCTTTAACGATCGAATGTCCCAACATCTCTGAAAGCCACACACTTTCCGCTTTACCATTATCAATTTCTGCTATCTGACCATCACGTTGTGGTATATAGTTGGATGTGTCGATGACCACGACATCAGATGGAACAGAGCGGATAAGATGGGCCAAATCAGGATTCTTAGCAAAAGGAATCGATATGATGATCACTTCGACGTCTTGAACAGCCTCCTCCTTGGTTACGGCGTCTGCTCCAATCTCATGAGCAAGTTCGGAAATAGATTGAGGACCTCGTGAATTTGCCACCTTTACTCTGTGGCGCCTGGAGGCAAATTTACGGGCAAGAGTTGCCCCAATATCCCCTGTGCCAATGATTCCAATCTTCATTTGGTGATTATTTACACCTACTTGTGAACGGAGCGAGGAATCGGACCCTGAAATGTAGGTCAGGTGACTTGATTATAGCTGCGCACAATCTCCCGCATAACCGATGATATCAAAGGAGAGGTGCTCACTAATTCCTCACACGGCTGTACCTACAAAACTGTCAGATACGCCCTCTAACTCAAAAAAATGGAAACCGTTCTGAGATAACGTACCAACACATGGAGGCATAACGTATGCGCAATTTCATGAGAACACAAGAATCTTACACAACGTCTACTGGTGGCATATCAAAAGTCACGAGTTTCCAAAAAGGTAAATAGAATCAGCACCCATCTTTTGGGGTTCTGTGTTTACTTCTGGCCCAACTACTGGAATTGAAATTCGTCAATGAAAAGCATAATTAGAAAGAACAACGCTGCATACACTAAATTTAGATTGGCTTCTCAGAAAACGTTTCTTTGTCCGCCTGCTTCTGGAGCTCTTGTGCAATAAACTCCTCATCTGATTGCTGGTATGAGTACGGAATCTTGAAGAATTTGTTTCTCCAGTAGCCATCAGTATCGTGTACATCTCGTGAAATAAGGCGATACTTTCCAACCTTAGGAATGACTCGTCCCCATATTATCCAGTACAGAACTCCCAGCGCAAAGATACCCCAGGCTGCTACACAGTGAATCCAGTAAGGCATGTGATTGTACACTGAACTCTGTCCTTTTGCCGGTGGAATGTACGGAGCAATGATCAGGTATAACGAAGAGAGCAGGAAAAACACAATAACTGGTACCGGTGTTTTAATATTCGGTATCCATTCTCTGCGGCCTTTGCGGGCCTCATAACGCAACCACAATAAAGCACCAGCAACAAAAAAATTGATTATGTTCATTGGGTATGAGATCAGGTTCAGCACAAAGTCGTAAGCATCACCTGCAGGAGGCGCAACAATAGTGATGATAATAATGATACAGTGTTCCAGCAATCCCGTGAAGGGGGAGTTGAATGGTTTTTGGGAAGCCCAGAAGGCAGAGTATGGTAGAATACCCTCCCTTCCAAACTGCTGTACAATTCGACCTTGAGAGAACGTGGCAGCAATTACATTACCAAGTGCACTTAAAGCAATGAATACGGAGCATGCCCTTTCTGCTCTCGTTCCAAATGCAATTCTGAAGAAGTCTGCCGCTAAGATTCTTCCGGAGTTCGTCATCACATCAAAGGGCACGACCGCAAAGTAGGCAATGTTTACAAGAATGTAAATAATACCCAGTGATACAACTGCTATTGGAGCAGAGTATTTCAATGCCTTGATAGGGTTCTTGACTTCAGACAAGTTGTAGTTGACGTTTGAGTACCCCATGAACGACCAGATAACATTGTACAGCGATATCACTACACCATAAGCTGTCGGCGACGTTCCTTGGAAAGCATTGGAGAAGGCATGTGTAGGTGTGAACTCCTCGTTTTTTATTCCTCCGCCTAATGCAACCCACCCAGTTACTGCGATAAGAAGTACAATGACGATCTTGAAAGTACCTAAAACATTCAAAACGAATATACCAACCTTCACATTTAATGTGTTTACCAAGAATGCGAAACAAACGCTTGCAATTCCAAGGCCTCTAGCTGCCCACTCGGTTGGCTCCACTTGCGCAGCTCTCAAAATGTACTCACCAAACACAACACAGATACCTGCAGACCCACCGGTGAGTAAGATATACAGAGCATACATGCAAGTAACCAGGTACTTTGGACGTGAGTAGGCATACTCTAGGTAGTTTTTCTCTCCACCGTTTCTCTGCAGTAGACGGGATGGGTAAGATCCGAACTCCGCGTATACAAATAGCCCACTGAGGGCGATAAGCATTCCAAGAACCCATAACATGAGCGCAGTTCCAACCGATCCAGACATAAGCAGAATTGTACTTGGAGTAGCAAAAATACCAGCACCTAAAATTCTGTTGGTGATTAAGAATGCGGCAGTCACCAATCCAATTCTTCTGTCTCCGGTATCAAGTTCGATAGTCTGTTCCCCGACAGTTTCTTTCTCTAAGCTGCTACTTTTCTCCACGTTTTCTTGAAACTCTTCTGTGGAGTGTTCTGACTTTGTACTAGTAAAAACATTCTTGGGCAGAGTTAGAAAAGCCATGATGCGTTTGGAGTTTAGATGAAAAGAAAGAGAGAATTCAGCTTTTTAAATATTTGGCTGCTCAATTCATACGCCATATAGAAAGCCACTATCTTCACTTCAAAAAAAAAAAAAAAAAAAAAAAGGACGGGCTTATTTTTCTGTAGGTGCATGAACTTTTTTTTGAGCCAACTTCATTCGGGAAAGAAGCTGATGTACTTAGAGCAGGCTTTTGTTTATAAAACGATTCTACTGTCTATTTGAACTTCCTTTTTGAAGTAAACCACAGAGTGACGGCACGATTAGATGAACAATAACGAAAAGATTGAAACTAAGAAAAACTGGGGAAACAGTCTGCAGCGAAGGAAACTTGAGGTGACAAATCCGGCTGTCGGTAATTTTGACATCGAACGATGCAAAGATCACTATTTATTGCGTTGCCGCAGTTAATAAAAGCCGCCATGCATGAAGCTTCGCGGGTATTAATTGAAAAAAAAGTTAAACCACAGTATTAGAACCTATTCTGGTAATGGTACTGTGCTGTGGCTCACAACTGGAGTGAGAGGTATTGTTCTACGACATTTAACAAGAACGCCCAATAAAACAAATTATAGCTCTTAGCGCCCATGCTGTTACTGAAGGAACTATTCAGATAAGTTTTCTGTCTTCCAATACTTATGTACTTATGTGGGGTATACGATAGGCATACAACCCACACCAGTACCTACAAGTCACCCACCGAACCAGAAATCAATAAGAAACGGTTCAAGCTCTGTTTAATCTTTTCTAGTTTCGTCCCTAAGTTTCTTGATATGTGCGTAGTATTTTAGGTGATGAGCGTTCTTGACATTGATGCAGTCCACGCGTCTTTGTTTTTTCTCTTCGGTCCAAACCTCCGCCTTAAACCCCAGCTCCGTTGGCTCCGCTTGATTTACCCATTGCTGAAGAGTATTGATGTACTCCACGTCGGCTGGCGCCTCGTAGACGTGAAATTTGTATTCAGAACCCCTTGCCTTCACATCCGCTATCTCGCTTTCTCTCATTTCGGCTTCGTTTGGTAAAGAAAGTCTGCCAGAAAACACCCTCGCAATAACTGCAGCTTGACTTTCTGCTAGTGGGAAGGGAACTACATTCTTCACGACTCCAGAAAACGATAGTGTTGGATCTGGAATATAAAATATCTGGCGATACAATCGTCGAGTAATTCTGCCGTCGGTTATAATTGCATCTTCGCCGCTCATGTATGTTTTCAGGAATGGAAAGTCATATAGATAGCCTGTGCAAAACAATATGTGATCTATTCCATCTATGATTTTGCCATCAATAGTAGTGGCAGACCGTGTCGAAACGTCGTATTTAGCTATCTCAGATACTTCAATTATGTCTTCGATCTCAACTGGCTTCAAAAGTGGCTCATGCCTCTTTGATCTGTAGACAGGCCATGTCACCTCTGTCAACTGAAGTGATATATCCACTCCACTGATTGCATTGCCAATCACAAGAACTTTCTTACCTCTGAACTTTTCATTGTTGATATAGTACATGGAGTGCGAAATTGAATCAGCATCGACCTTAACCCATTCTTCAAGCCCAGGCACAGTAGGAATATACGGAAAATTGTAATGACCAGACGCAATGACAATATACTGATACGTATCTTCCCTTTCAGCCTGCGATGATTGCCTGTACGAAATTCTCCATTGTGTTCCAACTTTTTCGAGATGAGTAACGACAGTGTTCAAACGAACAATTACAGAAGGGTTCAAGCCTTTTGCATAGTTCAAGAGATACTCGAGTACATCCTGCCTCGGGGGGAGCGTATCGGAAACTTCAGGAAATGGGTAGTTGTTATAAGGCATCAGATCCTTCACAATATTAGTTTCCAATTTCTCATACATGGCTGAAAAATAGGTAGATTGGTTCCTGTTCCATTCCCGAGTACGAGCTGGGCTGTCAGAAGGCACAAAAGCTGCACCTGGCTTTTTACTTGAGTGGTTCCATACTCCACCAAGCTGTTCCTGCTGTTCAAAAATAACTATTCTATCAAACGCATTTTCTTCAGAAAGCGCCTTAGCTGCAGCTATCCCACTGGGACCACCACCTATAATCGCTACTGATTTGGCACACATTTAAGAATAGATATGAGATGAGGATACGTAGCCGGTCTATCTGGATAACTTCAGCTATTATTCCCTCTAGAAGTCCATTGAAATCATGGACCCAGAAACTACCTCGGTTGTGGTACAACAGTTTTATGCATGCTAACAAATTGAACAGCCACACTAAAAATGAGAAGACGCCACAAAATTGGGCAATGACGTCGAGTCGTTTTTCTCTGGCAATAATTCAAAAATCTTGCTAACTCTTTCGTTCTTGCAAGCGCTGTTCTGACTTGTAGTTCTACTACATGATCGAATGATTTTCGTATTATCGGGTGGTCAAGGCCTGAAAGTTTACCTGTTAAAGCTCGCAAAGAAAAATAACTCATTCCACTCACTTTCATGGTTACATAATCTGCACTTTAAGCTGTGACTATGAAAAGCTGCGCTTGTAAACGCTTTTCTTGTACTAAACATGCCACATGGAATGCAGAGAAGAATCTAATTGCGTAACATAGGTAACCGGTAAGATGACATTGCACGAATACTAACTCCGAGTCCCAAAATGCAAAATTTCTTGCCTCGTATCGTACGGATGTAACTTTCCAACCCTCGGTCCACAAGTTCTCATACTATATACAATGAAAGGAGTAGCTTTAGGACTTGAAATAAGGCACTAGTTTATTAAAAGGAGCCTTCACTGGGTCAAGCCCTTTCAGTCGGCAGTATGGATCATAGTCCAAAACTCTGCCGTGTGATCCAAAAAGGCAAAATGATACAATAACTGCTGCAGCAGCCACAATCTACCACCGTTAGTCTTTCACGTTCCATTCTTATAGTCATTCAAAGAAATTCAATAGAATGTGACGTCGGAACACATTTATCAAATCGGACGTATCGCCTATGGTAGTTAGCATCAGAAAAATCGCTATTCAAGTATCGACATACAATAAGACTACTGCGGCCATTCATAATAACTCTCAAATAAAACTCAAGGTACCCTTAAGTCAATGTAGTGGCCAATAATGTTATTTTTGTCCCTAAGTCTTCAATTATTTATTTCATAGAGTAGCAGCTCCAATAATGGATAGTCCATTAAGATTGTAAAGTATGCGCCAAAAATATGCTTGCATTGAAGGAACGCTCTCCGTCCTTGGCTCAAGGTGCATGGGTTCTCAATTGTTCAGTATTTCGACTCTTGCATATATTAGCAGTCCTTCAGTCGACGTATAACAACATGAATTTTCTCGTAAGAACTTGTGGTATTTGTTACAAATCGCTTCGACGCTTCTGCTTCTGTTGACACGTTAATTTTGACCGAGATAATTTGCCTGAGTCCTTTAGATTCCCGTCCTTTATTTTGGGGAGTTACACAAACTTCAACTGGTTGACATATCATAAACCCTTTGTATATCACACTACTAGTATCATTTGCTGGTTGAGAGATACTAGTTAACAAACTGGGCGGATTAATAGAAATTAGATCTCGATAGGACGCGATCACGCATCGCGTAAAGAACAATAGAAGCGTTATGCAAGTATGAGAACCAAAATTTTGTCAAACATGAAATAAACTTTGCGCGTCTTATGCATTAAACTGCATGTACCATGATTTTGTGCATGAATTGATCCGTGCGTACCATATATTAAATTTCACCAAAGTTCTGAAACTGAATAAAGCGGCAAAATTAATTAATGCTGAGAATTAGGTTACTTTGGAGAGCTTCATTTTGTTCACAGTTGTGGGAAAAGGGGTACTTAGATTGCTAAGAGAAATTGCACTACCCAACCGTCGTTGAAGGCCAGGAAAAAAATCATCAGTAAAACGTTTTGGCCAACTGAGAAGAACATAACCAATAAAGTGAATGCAGGTTGGCTTACAAATACTGTATCATGGCAGAAAGTAGAGTACGCCATTTCATTTTGAATTTTGTTCTAAGCAGTGGATAATTCATTGAACACGACATTGATGGTAAATCGACTCAACAGAAAAAGAAATTATAATTTTAAACCCATCCAAATCTTTTCCAAAACCAATTCATAATACACCTGTTCTGCTTTCAGCTAATTAGACAACCTATACAGTTAATAGTTCTATCTGCAAAGTTTAAAGCTGCCTCAACTTTTTGGTCGTATAATCAATTTGTGTAAGCCGGATAAAAACAAAACTGACTCTAGAGCCTATCATTTTTTTGTTCAATGTAGAACATCTATTCGGATCTGCGAAGTTCCTACTGGGTAAATTCCAATACTAGGGTAGATTCCTCCAACTCAATAGTAAAAGTAAGCTAACGATTTTCAAAAATTGCTAGGTGCCCACATTATGTTAAATTGGTATTTAATGGACTGTCTTGACACCTTGCTATGGGAGTGACCGATACTAACGAGGCCCAACATACCATAATATGAGTCAATATGTAATGTTGACGCCAACTATGTAGCTGAACAAATGATCCGCTCAAATTGTAACCAGGAATATCGGGGGTCGTGCCAGGAATTCCTACCAGCCTTATCAATTGTCTTTCTCCACTAAGTATAGCTCATAAGACTTTCGACATTTTCCATCGCAAGAAAAATTCTTCCTTAGCATAACGATAGCAGAAACTCTGAAAGTGACAAACCGAATGACGACACAGCTGAAAAAAGACTAACACGTAGTGAACTACTAGTGCAAAAAGCTAGCCTGTTTGTCTTTTCGGATTGCCCCGGTAATGGATATACTTCTGCGACATTTCCTTGTAATCTTAGTTGCCTCCGTTATCAAGGCTTGATGAATTTGAACACCGAAGCGAGCGTTGACCGCAACAGGTCAGTAAATTGCGGGAAACGTCCATTAAAAGTCGAAAGTTTTCAGCAACAACCTGCTTTTTCTATTCAATCTGGTGACAACCCTCTCGTCCAATTGTAAACTCCTATTATTAGTACCGGGAATAAAAAACTGAGAAAAACAGAAGCAGTGAAATACTTGTATCTATGAACAGGTGTGAGAGATGCCAATTCCACCATAAGTGTTGATGTGGTACTCAATGTCCCACAAAAACCAACAATAATACTATTAAGTACAGTTATATCAGTTTTCCTTGTGATAAGAGAGATTCTAAGTAGCAAAAAACATATGGATTCGACCAGTACTGCCACTAGGTTGCATATGAGTGTTCCCAGAAATATACCCGTACGCTTTAAGGTGCCATTCAACTGCTGGCTTAAGAAATACCTTAGGAAGCAACCGACCGGCGCAAAACAAATTGATGTTGCCCAGTGCCTGAAAAAGTTGGAATCTGGGAGGAAAATTGCTAAGAAGAGAATCAACAAGAGAAGCAGTATGCTCCCAATAATCACTGCATACCTGAAATAACGATCATTTTCAGGTGTCCTGTACTTTGTAACATATCCCAAATATTCCTGAATATTTATAGTTTGGCCTATCAGGAAGCCTAACGAAGACACTCCAAATTGGACCAAAATAACACTTAACCATTCCATTATTCCATATGCGCTATTCTTATATCTCATATCATGTGTGCCATCGGATATATCGAAGGCCTTAAGGCTTGCTTCCATGATGAGGCTTGAAAAGGTACTCAGAGTGCCACAAAACCCCACAGTTAAACCGATATACAAAGGGCCTTTGCTATTGTCATTCTTGTTCGGTATTCTATTGCGGTTAATAGCGCTTATAATCAAGCAAGCTGCAAAATTGACCCAGAGGCAGGTGCCTATATTGATTCCTGTGTTAATGTATGAGTGTGGATAATTGGTGAGCTCTATCAAAGCGATTCTTCCCAAGCATCCCAATATTGACCACAACAGTAAATTGGCAAGGATGCTCAACATCAACAAGCGAGTGGTTAAGGAAAAGCTTATATATGGTCGCACTTTTTTTTGCGAAACACTACTTTCGGGGCGAGCATTATTCGAGGTTAGTTTGACAGGGCAAAGTGCAGCCTTACTTAAGATTGGTGATCAAGAGTGCCTTTTCTTTTAAAAAAAGTCGAAAGATAGGTTCTTTTTAACCACATCTGGAGAATTTTGATAGAGGTATCGCAAATAATGAACTATTTTAGAAAAGAAACATACAGACCACTTTAACCGTCTGCAAGCCTCCCATGTGGTATACGCAGCCCTACTTGCGGAGTGTGTATACACATACTTGAAACGAAAGAAGATCAAGAACCAATGAGGTTTGGTCTGGTTACAGTCTAGCCATTTTTCAAGCCACTTGTTTTCCTCTCAAATGAAGTTTGATTTGAGACTGCAAGAAACTCACTCAGTTCTCCTCAAATTGGTTTTTTTGGGCAACTATCAGTTCATTGGAAGGAAAGTTATTTATCTAAGATGATGGCCATTGAAATCACAACATTTACTCTTCAACTATTCAAATGACCTGCTAAACATCCAAAGGTAAAAAGATAATGACGTCAATGGAATCATACTTTGCATGACGTAGTTGTTTCAAGAGCATTCAAGAAACTGATGCTGATTGGAGCTCTTCCACTCCTTGAATCCAGTAATACGGTTGGAGAATCCTTCAATTTTCTAAGCGTTATTTACGAGGTTCTGAACGGCGCATCTTGTGGTGTTTTACTGCTTCACACCATTCTTAAATGGCTTTATTTTTTTTGAAAATTATCTACAATCTCCATCTGATAATTGTAGTGGGGTACTGAGTATCTGTAGATGAGAATAACTTCAGGAGATGACTTTCTGATGAGAGTTTTGAATGCATTGAAAGAGCACCGAAAAAAATGTGATGAACAGAAGTGGTAATTTGGTGATCCTATCAAGTCCAACTTCTCTGCATCTGGCATACAATTTTCAGAACACCTGGTGCAGCCAAAGACTAGTACAACCGGTTCAAGAGATTTGATCTACAAACATATCTGATAAGGTTAATCATTAACCTTTGTAGTGTGAAAAGTGTCCGAATTGCCAGATAGCTGCCATTTGAGCACACTGTTTGTGATAGTCTTTGAGTTCACCGACATGCTTTATTAAACTCCGAAAAAATTGTTCTGATGTGCAACACAAACGTTTTGTTAAAGATGTGCACTATAAGTCCATCTTTATATCTTTCAGCCAATCTATGTTACCCTGAAGCATATGGATGGACGACTTTAAGGAAGACACCATACTAACTAGACTCACGAATTTCTACTTGAAACTGGGGGACACGAAAGTGTATTATGATTATTGTCAGTGTGTCTAGAATTGCTCATATTTCACTCGGAGAACGAGTTGAAACCCTCAGTATCATCGCATTAAATGCTAAACATTGTCAAAGAGACGAAAAAAGGCGGGACAATGAACGTATCAACAGAAACTTATTCCCCAAGCAAGTGATGACTTTCTAATCTACAATCTCTCTACATTGGCATTTCTCGAAATTTGATGCTCGATTGTTTACCGTCGGTATCAATCGGCGAAATATAATAATTGTGGGATCGCGTGGAGAAAGTGGAAGAATTGAGCTTGATTAACTCTTGATACCCTGCTAATGACAATAACAAAGCAACTCTTCTGACAGAGTTTATGACAGGTTGGTGGGCTAGTTACTTTCTTAATTGTATGCAGCTATTTTCACTCTTCTGCAATTTACTTCGAACGAGAAGCTAAGGACAATAATCAGACTTCTGATGTCCCTGTCCTTTTGAAATCCGTCAAAGAGTTTTATTGAAAGTTCAGCGCCTACGCCTCCCTTAAGTGGTGATAGAATCCCACTCCACTGTCACAAGCATTATCAGTTATCAATCATCACACTATCAAATGCCACTTAATCCGATAAATATTATTGGTAAAGGTACTACTTTTCAAAAACGGCTGATAGATAAGCTCAAAATTTCACAGTACATAAGAAGAGTCGTATTTCTACTTTTACCAGACTTCTTTTCATTTTTATTTGCGATCGAAGATGGCTCTCAGAGACAAACTCACACAACGGTCCAAATCTCCTGGTGCTGTTACTAACACTGTTTCGGCTCCTGGGAGCTTGAACAGCTCAAGTCCCCTTGGATCATTGTCGGCCGAGCAGAACACTTCAGGCAGATCACCAATTGGAAAGCTTCTAGACAAACTGGTTGTTCAAGAAGAAAAAGAACTATCTGCATCGCAATCATTCCTCTTCAATTTTGACTTGAGACCGGTGGAGCGTCGCAGAAGACTATGGAGTTGGTTCAATTATGTGTTCTTTTGGATTTCTGACTCTTTCAATATCAACACATGGCAGATTGCAGCCACCGGTATTCAGGCAGGTTTGAGTTGGTGGACATGTTGGTTATCTGTCTGGCTGGGGTACTCACTCACTGGTATATTTGTCACCGTCAGTGCTCGTGTTGGTATTTACTATCATATCTCCTTTCCTGTAAGCTGTAGGAGTTCTTTTGGTGTTTTCGGATCCATTTGGCCCGTCTTTAACAGGGTAGTAATGGCCTGTGTTTGGTACGGTGTGCAAGGTTATATTGGCGGAACCACAATGGCTTTAATGCTGCGCTCCATATTTGGTAATGACTTGAATACACGAATCCCTGATGGGATTTCTTCACCAAACGTTACAACGTTTGAATTTTTGTCCTTCTTTCTGTTTTGGTTATTCTCTCTTCCATTTATTTGGTTGGCCCCTCACACAGTACGTCATTTGTTTACAGTTAAGTCTTATGTCGTTCCAGTGGCTGGTATTGCCTTTTTGATCTGGTCCATTAAGAAAGCTGATGGTATTGGACCTGTTGTTAAGCAGCCGTCGACTATCTCGGGGTCAGAGTTTGGGTGGGCATTTATTCGTTCAGTAATGAACTCTCTTGCTAATTTTGCTACATTGATTGTTAATGCACCAGATTTTTCCAGGTTTTCCAAAACCAAAGCATCTGCTAAATGGGCCCAGTTGTTTTCCATCCCCCTTTGTTTTTCCATTACTTCACTGATCGGCATCTTGGTTTCATCTGCTTCAACTATCATTTACGGTGAGACCTATTGGTCACCTATTGATGTTTTGGGAAGATTTTTGGACAACTACACCTCAGGTAACAGAGCTGGTGTATTCTTCATTTCATTTGCTTTTGCTTTGGCGCAATTGGGAACCAATATTTCCGCCAATTCTTTGAGTGCTGGTACGGACGCTACTGCTTTGCTTCCCAGGTACATCACCATTCGTCGTGGTGGATATATTTGTGCTGCAGTTGGTCTATGTATATGTCCATGGGAATTGCTTTCTTCCTCGAACAAATTTACAACATACCTCTCTGCTTATTCAGTGTTTTTGTCCGCTATATTCGGCGTGCTTTTTGCTGACTACTATATTGTGAGAAGAGGATGGTTAGTCTTGAATGATTTGTATAACGCCGAAAAGACTTCCGCTTATACTTATTGGCATGGTATTAACTATAGAGCTTTCGTTGCTTACATCTGCGGTATTCTTCCGAACATTGTCGGATTTGTTGGTGCTACCGGAGCAGGCTCCGTGCCCCAAGGTGCCATGTATGTTTACGATTTCAACTTTTTTGCAGGATTTGGAGTATCGGTTTTCATCTATGTTTTGTTATGCTATATACACCCACTTCCTGGTGTACCGTATGAGATCAAGAAGGATTTGTTCAAGAAAGGCTGGTATGAAGAGTATGCTGAAGTGGAGAACTTTGATGTCACTGGAGGAGCTGCGAGTGGGGAAGTTTGGGAAGTGGTGGAAGAACCGATAGAGTATTACGATGAGGAAAAGAAGGTGTAACTTCAGGAAGGCTTCACCATATGATTCACGGAATTGTTGATTGTTTGTGTCCTAATCTATTAAGTCGTATAATCAATTGATGAATGAGATCAGTATTTCAAAATGAAAGTAGCTATGACAATAGATATGATTATTAGGACGGAGCTAACTAAAACTTTTACCTCGGAGACACCTGGGGGAGCAAACTGTTCTTTGTTTCTGCGTCAGGTTCTGTTGAGATTACTCGGGAAACTCACCGCTCTTGTGGACTCCTTTAAAAAGGAGCTGAGAGGGAATCAAGATTGCATTCCTTGGTCACGTTAAGTTGGTCGCTTGCTAATTTAATTCGTAAGGAGCTGTTGCTAAATCATCTGGTTCACACATATTCTGGTTTTTAATGCATAGTGAGTGCTCTTAGAAACAAAATTCTTGGAAATGTATGGCTACAACAAACCTCGAGATATGGACTGAATGTATCGAACTTATATTAGGGATTACACTTGTAGATGCTACTTCCTCTTGAAATATCTACTAGATCTTTCAAACCAGGGAGGGTAAAAAAGTGCCTGTGTAGGGGCTGGGAGTAGCAATATTCAACAGAGCCGTTGAAGACCGAAGTAGGGAAAGGTTACAACAAAAAGGCGGTGGGTTAACAAATCATGTGATGCGTGCAGTATTCGGATAATTCAAACAGTAAACAGTACAGATTCGATCAGCCGCATAGCTATTTGAAAAGCTTAATTATGCTTTTACCATTTCAAAAAGTATGAAACACACTTTTCTTCCGTGAGTTCTCTCGAAGTGCATCAAGACATTCCTACAAGAATGCAACTTTTATTTCGCATGTTGACTTTGTTCAAGAAACAAGAGTACATTACATGCACATAGATTTTGGCTAGCAAGAAATATGGCATAGCAAAAACTTTTACGAAAGTATTGCAAAGAAAGAAGAACTTGGCCTGCTCTAGCTTCCCGTTAAATAACAGCTCATAAAGGCTACATTTCCTCCAATAATACTCAATAAACATTATTCATCAGACGAAAGAGGTTGCGCAAAGCGACCCTGCGTTACGTTGCTCTCAAACAGACTCCTCCTCGTGAACCATAATCGGCTTCTCAGACAAGTTGGAAGCATTTTCTATATGCTCTGTCGATCCAATCTTTTCTTTGTGAACGATCGGCATTTCAGGGACATAGGAACTTGTTCTCCATGCAGGAATATTGTCTTTGAACATCTTATCAATCTCTTCCAAGGTCTTCCCTCTGGTTTCTGGAAATTGCACAATGACATGGACAGTCAAGCAAACCGAAAACACGCCGAAGATAATGTACGTTCTCCAGGTAATATTCCGAAAAGCACTTGGTACGAACATAGCTAGAGCAAAGTTGAAAATCCAATTTGCCGAAGTAGCCAGTGCAGCTCCCTTAGCTCTCTGTCTGTTATTGAAAATCTCTGATACATAAACCCAAATACAGATACCCCATGTTGGCGCAAACGAGCAAACAAATAGGTACGAACAAGCAATGACCCCCCTAGCTGCCGCCTTGTGTTCGTCAGGGATAAGTATTCGAACAGTGTCGTCACCACCAAAATTTTCAATTGGCTCAGAGTAAGTAGCCAATAAGCCTGCAACTCCAAACAACCAAATAAACATGAAAATTCCACCACCTATGAGCAGAGGTCTTCTACCAACACGGTCCATCAAAAATAAAGCCGGTATGGTCATAACAACATTCAAAACATATTGAATAGAAGACGAGACCAGATTCACGTTTCCTGAATATCCAGCCATCTCAAAGATGTACACAATATAATACATCATCACATTCATACCACAAAGCTGTTGCCATATTTGGGCAGATACACCAATGAAGGTACGTTTTCTACAATCTTTTTTGAATAGATCTGCATAGCCAAAATTGGCTGCATCTTTATCGATCAACACTTGTTCCTGAAGTTCATCCAATTGCAAATGGACATCAGGGTCTTCCCTATCACCGTCAGCCACGACATTGGCAATAATTTCAACCGCGTCATCCCAGCGTTCATGGTTCGCTAGCCATCTTGGTGATTCTGGAATAAAGAAGACGCCCACCAGTAGAATAAAACCTGGAATCATCTGCAGACCCCAAGCCAGTCTGAATGATGCAACACCGTCGATGAAGTGACATCCATATCCAATGTAGAACATTACCATGATACCCACGGTGACCGAAAGTTGAAAAAGGCCTCCAATCAAGCCCCTAATTTTTGCAGGTGAAACTTCAGAACAGTATACTGGAGCAGAAGCTGACCCGAATCCGATACCAAGACCAGAAATAAATCTTCCTGCAATCAACATACCTTGATTTTGCGAAGCACTTTGAATAATAGCTCCGGTGATCCATAATGCACTGCACACATGGAGAGCGACCCTTCTACCAAATATGTCCTGAAAATCGGAAGAAACTAACGAACCTACAAAAGATCCACCGGCCATACTAGCAGTTATTCCACCTTGTGTCAAACTGTCTGGCCGATTAAAGTAGTTTCTGTAATGCTCCTGGCTCACAAAAGAAGATACCGAAGAGATATCAAAACCAAACATGAGACCAGAAACAGTTGCTGTTATTGCTATGACATGAATGTTGTAAATCGTTGGAAACTTGTCATATAGTTTCCCTTGGTAGTTCAACGATCTTGCTCTACCTAGTAGCGACATATCGTAGTTATTCTCCCCAAGAAGCTACAGTGAAAGGTATCTCTTTTATCATTGCAAATGGGTCAGTCATGTTCACCTTTTGACCCCGCCAGAGCCAAGCTTTCGTACTATATCAAGAGCGCAAGCAAAAGCAAATTAAAGTTAATCGCCTAGGTCATCACTAAATCTCACATTGAAACTGCAGAAAGAAGAAAAGTTTCTCCGCAATTTATTTTCTCGAACTGGGGTTATCTATGCGAATTGCTTTGGGAGTCACAATTAGGTTTATCCTAAAGCTACTCCAAAAAGCGTGTTTCAAAGCGTTCATATCTAATGAATCGGGAGCACAGATACAAGAACGTTCATATATAGAGGTTAGTGGTAACAGTGCTATTCTATCAGTTTAATCTATTCAAGAACAAATTTCAGAGCATTGTTGCTCTCGGTACAAAAGCTAATGTCATATTACTGGCATACTAAATACATATTTGACTGTTACACTCTTGTAGCCTTAAATCATCGTTTAGATTTGAAGATCCTTTTGAAGTCTTTCCACAAACCCTGACCAATTCGGCCTAGCGAATGTCGCCCATCATAAAGAGGATAGACTGCGATAACTAAGAAGACTCCGTATAACCAGAACATGGACAATCCAGTATATCCTCTAAAGAAACTCAAAGATATGATCCAGTTACGGTACAGTGACATTGGGAACAACACCGAAGTAACGAGAACCACAAGTATACACCAAGCGTATGCTATCTTGATGTAACGCTTGATCAATTTTTGCTCTTCTTCGTCGTACTCGTCACCACTTGACACTCCAAGCTCAGTTTCTTGAAGTTGAACATTCTCAGACTTGTCCACGGATCTCTTTTCTGAGTCTTCAGTTGGAGATGAGACAGATCCACTTTCATATACAACATCGACTTCTGAGGGAGATGAAGCTTCACTGCCTTCCATCTCAATAAGTTCAGCCTTCTTGAAAACATTCCAGTCAAAATGTTCTTTCTGAAACAGACTGAAAGTGACTGTCAATACCAATGGCAGGAAGAGGGCAGTTAAACCAGCCCAAAGACAGGGAAGCTGTCGGGATGTGGTTTCCATAGTGATTTCTCCATAATAATGGTAGGCAGTTCCTAGCCATACACCAACGGAAGCTCCAATTCCAATGATTGGAGAAGCGATAAAGGCAAACTTTGTCTGTCTGTCCCAAGTGAATAACAAGATCATTGGACAAACAGGATTGCAGATCAGGATTGGATAAAAGTACCCAACCCATGTCATATTGGCTCCAACATAGTGCAACATAATGGCAAAACCAGCTGCAAAGAAGGAGAAAAACACAACGGTTATGTGTGAAGCTCTAATCATCTGCTTGTTTTTTGCTTGAGGATTGATGTAGGTCTTGTAAACATCAAAGGACAAAATACTGCTCACCGAAATCATCTGAGCGCTGACTGTCGATGTGCATGCCAGATAAATTACCAACAATATTGCTCCACATGCTCCATCGCCAAGCAAAGCCTTCAAAGTGTATGGAAGTCCAAAGCCACTTTCTATCTCAAATGTAGTCATTTTTCTTGGATATGTAGGGAACGATGGATCATTTTCCAAGAAGGTTGTTGCCATACCAATGATGGTACCTAATGGCCAGGTAATAGCCATAATACAGACTCCCCCGATCATGTACGAAGGAACTCCAGACTTTAAGTTGGCACTGAATGCTTTCTGATAAAACGAAGAATCTAAAACAGTAAGACCCATATCACCTAATAAGTGAATGATTCCAAAGAAAACTGCACCTTGGGATCTGAAGGTCATTAAGGAGCCATCATAATTACCTTCAATAGTTCCCTCGTTGGGTCCAGTGAAAATTAGCTCGTAAAGCTTATCTATTGAGCCAATCTTAACCAAAGCAGCAGTGTTAACATAGAGTAGCACAATAATAGCTATAACACTGTGACCCCAATCTCCAAGGAAAGTTGCTCTCAGACCTCCACTGAAGGTATAACATAGGACACCAAATGGAATTAGCAAGGAGCTTGCCACAATGCTCAGATTATCTGCGATAATGGATATAGCACCTGCGGCACCCAGAATCATAGCAGCGCATGACAACAAGTTGTTAGCTAGGCAAAAACACATGTACAAGATGTGGGCAGCTTTGCCGTATCTGAGCTCAACTACTTCCAGACATGTGTGACCTTTAGGTACTTTTCGTTTGGCTTCGATACCCAGAACACCCATAATGGAAACTGGCACTATCAGTCCCCAGTAGTAATAAAATCCAACAGATACACCATAGAATTGGGTCATGGTGACGGTCCATAACAGTTCGGTGGCCCAAAACCACGAGGAGAAAATGGCAGAAGTAGTCAAACCAATACCAACGGTTCTATTTGAAACCATGAAAGTTTCAGTAGAATTATTGTTTTCATTGAGATAGCGGGCTATCAATCGGGTGGCTATAACCACTGCTAGAGCAAATGCAGCTCCAACCCCAATCAGCACCCCATATCCGACAGATTTGCCAAGAAGATGCACCGTAGTTTCAGCGTCACTCATTTTATGGTTGGTGAAGTCTTGGCCCAAGGGCTCCCATATTTATACAATACGGAAGGAGTCATGGGGCTGTTGACTACCAGCATCTTTTGGGAGCGATCAAGTGACATTGCTGCAAATTTTCAATTACCTATTCGTCATGGACGAATCTGCACGATTAGACTCGATGATCGGAGTCGTGGCGTTTGGAATTGCATAGTGGCCGTGCGAATGTATGAAAAGAAAACTACTTGCAATATGTCATTGTACAAAAGTGATGCCACACTTGTGGATTATGGTAGGGATGGACTCTGAGGCCGGGCCTTTTTCAAAGTGTCGTGGGATTTCAAGATATGGCATCTCCAAACAAGCAATCAGGATTTGCAGAATTTAACCCCTAGCTTATTAAAGGCTAACACAGCCCTACGAAGATAGTAAAATGATGCATATTGACGAATATTCTCCACAGTAGATTCGTGAGTCTCCTATGAAGTTTTTGTTCAAGGCACCAATAAATTATCTCGACAGGTGATGAAAAAGATCTTATCGAGCAAAATGCCAAGTTAACGGATAAATGCGAAGCTTATACAACAGAGGCACAGACTGAATGTTAACAGTGGGCTGCATGTCCAGGTATTGTCTGAACTTCAACTCTTCTTTTTCTGGTTTTAATCAACTTCATTTAGTCATTATTTACGAGCCTACTCAGTCATGATACACCAACTGAGGTTTCTAGATCAGTCGGCAACCCGGAGGTGCATATTGCTGAAGTGCGGTGATTGATAATTCCTATTGTAGTTCCATAATAAACGCTTATTAACCTTTGAAAAACGTTTTGTGGCAGACACCGCAACAGCCGCCACAGTTACATCGTTCCTTTTTTTAATTCAGACAGTGTGCGTTCGTGCTCACTGTGTCAATTCTGAGCCATACAATAAGGAGTGAGCGGCTGGATTTAGGATAGCTTGATGTGTGCGTTCCCCTTTTCCGTGCAGAAACATTCTAGGTCCCCAAAGTCTGCTACACTTTATAGAGATCTTAGATAGTCAATTCTCCAGAAATCTGATTTGATTTGCAACCAAGGCTCTTTTGATCAGTTTGGATGGCATAAAAAATAAGCTCAGATGGTTTCATCTGATAGCTTGATAACTTTAGCGGGACAAGATGTGTAACTTTCTGCACCGCACGTCTCCGCCACATCAGCTTTAACGTCACGGGAGGTCGCCTTTTTCGGCTTTTCAAACAACCAAAAAGAAGGTAGCTACCAACGATGTGTATACCAAAATTTCCGGCGAATGGGTAGTGACAGGCTTTCGGTAATGTTTTGCTACGCCATATATGGAATAGAAGTTTCATCCTCTGTATTAGTATTTTGATTACCCATTTATTCACGATGTAATGGCTTGATCTTCGATCAGAGGCACTCATCCAGCATTTCATATGGAAGGCTGATTCAAAATAGCTGCGTTTGACATTTTAGTTATGACAAGTGTATTTGAAACATTTGAGATATTTGAAATCGTTCTTTGCTAACAACAAATTTGCGTTTGCTTTTCTAGAGTTTTTTATGTGGATTTGCTAGGCATTTTATGATTATGCTACTTAGCTGTCTTTGCATACCATGATGGAAAGGAGGCCAGCCACTGCCGAGTCTTTACTGCTAACCAGTTTATTTCTCACTGTCCTTACAGAGAATCAGGGTGACTACTTTTCTTTATTATCTCAAAGAATTCGATTTTTCACAATCATAAAGTGCTACACAAAACAAGATGCCCCGATGGTACATCAATTATGGCACGGCGTTGACCGCTAAGAGAAGGTTAATCCTTTTTTTCAACAGTCGACAAAAGACAACAGAGTTAGATACAGTAGTATATTCTTGCTTGAAACAGCATTCAGCTTTCTAAGTTATCGCTGCACCTTGAATCACGTCAAAAGGATTAGTCCTCCAAATGGTGAGTCTCTACTACTCGCTAGCGCTTCCAGTGAGTCACCATTCGATCAGGTAGGAGACAGAATACTAAAACTTTTTCCATTTCAGCTATTTAATTATCAAAAGCCATACTGAGACGAAAAAAGTTGATGAAGAACGAGTAATGTCAGTATGCCTGATCAAAGATAAACACTTGACTTTTTGAAAGATTAAATTACCTGTAAAGAAGAATTAAATATGCAAGTGCGGCTCAAATTTAGAGTGTCAGTCCTATTCATTAGGTTTGTCTTCATGCTTTCCACCAACTTCTATCAAACTGGTTTCATCCTCATTTAAAGCTTTCTTTGGTATATACACCACGTAGTACGTGGACATGAAAATACATGCAGCAATGAACTCCATTGTGGTGGCCAGTACGTATTCAGTGGCCACAAAGTGAACCGACATACCTGTTGCGGTATAATTTGCCATGGAAAAATAGTTCATCTGTTGGATGAAACAGGATAACAACCCATAAATACCTCTCACAAACAAAAATGGGGTAGCCATGAAAACAGAAGTCAACAAATACGACCGGATATTGTCATGAATTACGGTGTAAGCAGCCAGACCCGCAACAACTAGTGTGAATATCAAGAACAATGCTTGTCCCGTGCCTCGGAGGCCTTTGCTCGTATTAATTCTTGATACATTATCGTCATACTCGTCAGCATCCAGACCGGTCAACATAGTGCCTCCAACGATGACTAGAACATTGGCAACAATCGCCAAATAATAGAAGATCCTCATCCCGTTAATATTGAGTTTTTTGAGAAACCCCCAATTTGAAGTGTCAACTAGTCTACTTTTCAGCCATGATTCCTTTCTGGCAGCTATATGTGCATGAGACACCATGTAGAAGCTGGTGAGAATCAGAACAAAGTACCCTTCAGCTCCTAAAACCAGATATGCAACTAGCCATTGCCAATGTTCATATCCCAATGAAGCAAAAGCTATTCCACATAACTGTGCTCCCATTCGAATCAAACCGAAAAACAATAATCCAGAGTAAATGGTTCTGAGTGTCCCTTTATGCCATATGATTCCGATTGTGAACAGCGTATAAATGACATACAGTGCCAGGAAAATAGATGCTGCGATACCTTCACCTTCAAATTCGAACGCCATAGCACAGGGAAGAAAAGTAAACTGGAAATGGGGACTTAATATATACTTTTGTCGCATTTTTGAATGCGGTTTTATCCTCTCCATGCATAACAGACCAGCGAAAGTTGAGCCCTGAGGAGAGATGAAGACCAATACCTTTTCAGAAGGTTGTAAGCTTAAAATATGGAGTAAAAATACTTGCTTCGAGAGGTCATTTAAGTTCGAAACCAGGAAAAAAGAAAAATGGCCCAAAGCAGTTTGAGCGTTGAGTCAAGGTGGGACGTTTGAATAGAACTCAATTCCACCTTGCAAGTACATGAGGGCGGGCGATGATGCCTGCACTTCGAGAAAAGGGAGCTCCAACTAAACTGTCAGCATTTTCTCATAGCTGAAACTGTTAAGAATTCGGTTGAAATGACTACATACGTCTAATTATAGAACTTTTGAGCTTATTAGGTCAAGTTAATCATACTTTGATTCTGCCAATCCTTGTATGAACTGAAATCAGAGCAAATGTCTTAATCAAGGGATTCTTCTTTCTTACGTATATTATTATATTACGTAAGACTAGATGGGAACTGCACAACACTAATTTGCAACCATCCAGTTTGTTAGATATGTTTTGCCGTATTAAAAGCCAACCTATTCATTACGCTTGGCGCAACTATTGGCGCTATCGCTTCTAAAGCTGCTCTCCACTCGATATCAAGGCGAAAGAGGAAGAAAACAGAATCACGTGAATCGGTACAAGATACTCGAAACTACAGTCAGCATCATAGTCTTCACTGTACAAGTCGCAATATCATAGAGGCGTTGGCTGGCCTGTTAACTGCCTGCATCTTCGATCTGGTATCGGCGATTTTAATTTCCCATTACGGTACATACTTTGTCGGGGACTGACCTAAATTGCACCAAGAAATGATTACGTTTTAAAAAGAGCCGCAAAGCCACACTTCTAACGTATATCAGCTGAACCGTCGGACTTATTATATTATGCAAACATCTAATGAAAACTGAAAAAAAGCTGAAACGTACCTTTTTGGCTTGCGATATATGTCGAAGCAAGAAACTTAAGTGTATCAACAACGGGTCTACCAAAGAGCCATGCCACAGGTGTAGTCGACTAAGTCACGAATGTAGTTACACCCCAACGCAATCTCATCTACGGAAACATGTCAATAAGGACAATTGGGCCAAACAGAGTGATTATAAAGTTTCGAAGCCAATTGTTCCTTCGCATGAAGTCGTGATTCCAGAAAAGGATGTGGTCCTGGAAGTTATAGAGCTTTTTTTCAGTCATCAATATCAGGGTGTCTTTCTGTTTCTGCATCGACCATCCCTGTTGGCATTCATCAAATCGTCAGAATTTAACCCTTCAACTTACATCAATGATTACTACAACTCGGAGTCTCCGGCTCCCTATCATCTACTACATCGACCTGATCCGGTGGTTTTGTTGTCAATATTTGCACTAAGTGCTCGATTCCATCCGAGCATGGTTTCTTCTTATGGTGCATTTGATCTATCTCAGGACCCAGACCTGTTTACTCCGTCCTCCAGCAACGGTTCTGGTGTTTTCCGATCTCCCGTACATGCTTCAGAGTACTTTGCATACCATGCAAGAAAACTTCTACAACCATTGTTTGACCGGCCCAGTATTCAGAGAATTCAAGCACTAACCATGCTCAGTAGTCATGATTGGGGTGAGCGCAACGTTGCCAGAGCTTTTATCTATGTGGGATTAGCATGTCGTATGGCATTCGTTTTGGGCCTCAATGATTCAACTTCTTTGTGCTATAATGAAACAAACCCTCTTATCTCGGAGGTTAAAAGAAGGACCTTATGGGCTGTTTATTTGCAGGATCGTTGCATTTCAAGTGGCCGAAACAGGTCAAGCTGTATAAAGATTGAAGATATCCATATCGAAATGCCAGCTCTTGAAGCTGAGTTTGTCCTAGGAAAACTCAGTTCCCCAAGGCTGACCTTTGAGGAATTTCAATCAATTTTATTCGAGTCACATGGTTCATCTCCAACAGGCGTGGAAAATCGTTTGACCAATGTTAGCACATATTGTTTCACCATTTTTTTATTCGAAGTGTGGGCTAGTTTAGCGAGATGGGTTGGTGAGAGCGGTCCACGCTCCAACAATTTGCCGACCACGGGTTCAGGATCCAGCTCCAAATTCTCCGAAACCGATAAGAAGCTAGATGTCTTGGAGTCCACAATACCCGTGCATCTCTATAATAACACGGTCAATTTCCAGAATCAGGCTTCTGAAGGTACTCTGATGTCGTTTGTCTATATGCATGCACTGTTATATCTTAGCCGGATATTCCTACATCGAGAGTATTTCTTCATTAATCCAGAAACACTTCCGGCAAATCAATGGTACAACGCTACCAGAAAGTTCCTCCAAAGTGTGGAGCGTAGCACCAAACTGATTTCGGCGGCTGAGTCCATTAATATGATGGTCATAGCACCGTTTACAGGATTTGAGCTGTTTACTAATGCTGCAACTAGCCTCTACTTTCTCACCTCTCCTCTCAGTCTTTTAAAAAAGAACTACGAAGTTCAAAATAAGACAGCCTATCAGTCTTTGAAAAGCGAAGTGAAAACATATGTGAAAACAAACATTGAGTTACTCAAGAAGTGGAGTTCTGTTTGGCCTATAACATCCTCATGGTTTTTATGGACCTTAGATCTTCAAACCTCATTAAAGTCTTTTTCTACCGATGAGCAAGGAATAATGTTTAGGAATTTGATGATTGACTACGGCACCACAATAGTGGCAGAGGAGGCAAATGATAATCCGTCTACTACATCATCACTCTCCGAGCAAGATAATCAATCAGCTCAGCATTTCCAAAATTTGGTTTCAACGGAAGATAATGTTCTAACTCCAGATATCAACAATATTGTTTTGGGATGGCGAGAGCTATTCGATGTGGGCCCCGATTTGCAATTACAGTCAGAATGGTAACCAAGCAACCATAAATAAAACATACTAACATACACGAAATTAACTAATCAAATCAGTGAACAAATCTGAAATCAAGTCTCTTCACACCAGAGTCGGTGGTGTTGGTAGTGTACTCGATTTGCTCTTCCTTGGTCATACTATTCCACTTCTTCTCCTTTTGCTTGTTCCTCATGATATAATACGCCTTGGTGAAAAAAGGAAATACACAATTGAAAACAGTGATACCAAGAATGATCTTGTTTCCTCTGATGTAGTAAGGTTTATCACTTTCTCTGTATATGTTGGAGGCAGCGATAGAACCGACTTGATACATCATGTTGTACAGAGGAGTAGCCACACTTCTGGAAGCCACATTGTTGGATATATGGGAAACCCAACTGGCCAATATGGCGTGTGTGTACGGAAGGGCAACAATACCAGTTAAGAGAAAATATTTAACCCAATCACTTCCCGTTGCTGGGTAGGCAACCAAAGCCACAACGAACGGAAAGATAAAATAATTAGCTATTCCCACACAGATTGATTTCTCCTTCACTTTGTGACTGAAGTACACCACCAAAGGAAGGTTTATTAAAAACCAAAACTGACCCGGAATAGCTAATACATTGGACAGGAACACAGAGTAACCCATGGATCTCAATATCAAGGACATGTAAGCTGTGACTGGTTGGAAAGGTATAAAGGCCATGAGCCCTTGAATATACAGTGGCCAAAAATCATATTCTGAAAGGACAGTCCGCAATATTTGGCGAATATTAAGAGCCTGTCTGTTATTCATATCGCCTTTTGCGGGGTCATCTCTTAGCAGTCGATTCACGAGGATCTTCTCTTCATGTTCATTAAACCAAGCGGGCCTACTTTTGAATAGAATGTTCTTCGTCTGAGTAGGCCCGCTTCTCATCACGTAGAAACTAGGAATGGCAACACCAAGACTCATAAGACCCTCTATAATGAATAGCCATTGCCACCCAGTTTTGCCATGAATTCCTCTCATTTCCAACAATCCTGAGGCCAGAAGAGATCCCAAAATCTGGAAGAGTGGAATAGCAGTCCAGAAAATAGCCAATCTCAATGGAAGCTCTGTATTTGTATAATAATAAGAAAGGTAAAGAATTTGATCGGGGATGAATCCTCCTTGGGCAAACCCCAACAAAGCTCGGAGAGCAAGAAACTGTGCACGAGTTCTCATTGCACTTTGGGAAATACAGATAATCGACCACACTAAGCACTCAGCACTGACTACCACATTTGGTCCAAACTTCTTAGAGAGAAGATTCAATGGAAGCTCGGCGCACAAAAATGAGATCAGGTATATAGTCTGGCCTAAATTGTATCCATTTGTGTCTAAACCGGGAATATCACCGGACACAAGGTTGTCTGACACTGCTCTGTTAATATTACGACGAACCAGGTCTAAAGCACAAAACATCACAAACGTCCATGAAAACACTTTCAGATCGAGTCTTCGGACAAGTTTCTTCTCTTCTTCCTTATTCCAGGTAAAATCAGGATCAAATCGATGTAAGTTTTCGTATCCGACATCTTCATAGATTTTCCTCCAATAAGCAGCTATTTGAGGGTCAGCAAAAGGGTTGTCATTGGGCTCTTCAATGGAAGAGGCAGAATCCACGCTGTTATTGTTAACGCTGTAGCGGATTTTTTCAGTCTTTGAAGCCATTCTTGTTCAATACTAATCTTTTCTCCTGCATCGTACATGTTTAAGTAGACTGTTGTTAGCAGTTTCAAACCTCATGATCTTCCCGATGATATCCTTCATAAAGCCTTAGCCGACGGTTGTGCCATCGGCTGAGATCAACGGTCTATAAAAGTTTAGTTCACGATAAGCACTCCTGCAAGATGACGATACTTTCTCGGAAAAGTATGGCGCTAATTATTACGTAACCTTCGGGTCCCACAATCTGTCATCCGACCCGACAAATAGCTAATGGGTGTGGCTTCCCTTACCATAAAAGGAGACTAACTGACTTGGAATCTGAACATCAATCATGAAGTTCCTTACTCTTATTTCAGTAGCTTCCACAATTGCTACCTCGTATGCCGACTGGCAATATAGAACCAGACCCGATTTGTCACCAATTGAGTTGAACATTACCATCCCCGCGACAGATGATAAGGTTTCCCCAGGTTTTCTTTTCGCAGCCCCATTTTCTGGCTACGACCAAGATAACACCCATGGACCTAGACAACCTGGTGCTTATATATTCACAGACAAAGGAGAACTAGT
The DNA here is from genome assembly GCF_000027005.1 of Komagataella phaffii GS115. Lineage (NCBI taxonomy): Eukaryota > Fungi > Ascomycota > Pichiomycetes > Pichiales > Pichiaceae > Komagataella > Komagataella phaffii. The sequence goes on from NC_012965.1 coordinate 66,122, forward strand.
CTGGTCAGGGTTTTCTTATTTTGCCAATTGGCAGGCTAACTTTCAGGCCTCCCGAATCAACGGCGAAAACGTGCTCTTCGCTTTTGAAGGCACACACAACCCAGGTTATGGCCACGGCCATGGTCACATTACTATCCTGAACAACAGGTATGAGACTATTAAAGAATTGCGTGCTGGTAACCATAGGATCAGTGACAAACATGAATTTCACGTCAAGGATGAGAAGACCGGCTTGATTCAAATATACCACCCAGTTCCAAAGGATCTCTCTGACTACGGTGCTTCAGCAGATCAACAATGGATCGTCGATGCCAAGTTTCAAGAACTGGACCTGAGAACCAGAAAGGTTCTTTTTGAGTGGTCTTCTTTGGACCATGTATCACCTCACGATTCGGTGCTTCCTATCAACCCATGGCAAGCAGGAAGTGGATACAATTCAAGTGATGCCTGGGATTACTTCCACATCAATTCAGTTGATAAGGATGAAAATGGAGACTACCTAATATCTGCTAGAAATGCTGCAGCCATCTACAAGATCAATGGAACCGACGGATCTATCATCTGGAAGCTTGGGGGACTACCTGGAAAAACATCTTCAAATTTCAAGGTGAAAGGAAAACCACTAACCTTTTCTTTCCAGCACCATGCCCGCTTCTTGTCTACTTCGGATGATGGATCCAAGCAAGTGTTCTCCTTTTATGACAATTCCGCTCACGGAACTGAGGATCATCGAGGTCATGAGGTTCATTACTCTGACCAATCCAGTGGAAAAATTGTTGAAGTTAACACAGAAACTAACGAGGCAACATTACTGGCACAGTACGATCCGCCTAGGGGACACAATCTACTGTCCAAGTCTCAAGGATCAACTCAAGTTCTTTCAAATGGTAATGTGCTTGTCAATTGGGGTTCTGAAGGTGCCGTTACCGAATACACGGCCGATGGAACTCCGGTTTTCCATGCCTATTTTGGTACTGGCGAATTGGGTAAACATGTTGAAAACTACAGAGCTTTCAAGTTTGACTGGCATGGATATCCAGCGGAAGCAATTGCCTTACACTCCGATATATCTCCTGAGGGAGATACCATCGCTTATGTGAGTTGGAATGGGGATACTGAGACCTCCTACTGGAAATTCTATTCAATCGATAAAGTTTCGGAACGTCAGTTGTTGGGCAAAGTCCCTCGTCAAGGGTTCGAAACGAAGTTTAAAATAGAGGGAGAAACTCACAGTAAGTTAGTCGTTGAAGCTTACAACGACCAACACCGCTTTTTGGCTTCATCAGATGTAGTTGTATCTGAGGAACAAGTTGAGGAAAAACGAGTAGACACCAAGGCCAAATTTCAGCACTATTTTGCTTGGCTTGCAAATAAAGACTAGCATCTTTATGTAGCGTGTTTAATTGATTACTTTCTCAAGTGATGGGAGCATTCCAAAACATTGCGGTCGCAGAGTTAAGACGGTATAGTGTTACAGATATGAGCTTACGTAGGTCAATAATCTGGATTGGCTGAGCAATTTTATTGCCCTGCACATCTGAGTTAGTCTAGGTGGCTCCAATTTGGTTGAGGTTTCAAGAGAACAGCTTAATGTACAGCCCAAAGTGCTTGTATGTTTTCCAAAAAGAGCCAGTTCTTGTTGGTTTAGGGTTACTATTTCATTCACCTGCTCAAACTCAGGGGCCAAGAGATCACATACATAATACATGCAGGACCTACAGCTAAAACCATGGTAATGATTGGCTGGTTTTGAAACAGCATGCCTGCAGTTTAACAATGTACAACACTCCTGTGAAAAACGAATTTCGAGCGCGTGTTTTGGGAATTAATACCTCAATTATGTTCCTAGAAAAATAAGAACCAAGTGCTAAATTGTGGCTCACATACCAAAGAAGGATCAAAAAAACCACGCACTGAACCATAGTAGAAGAATATACCAAAGGCATAGACAAAACTTTGCTTTGTTCATTTTGGGTAAAGAATTGGAATTCCATCTTACAGATTCCAGTCTCTAAGCTGCACCATGCGGGACGACAACGCGCTCATGCGCTTGGTAATAGACAGTGTTATGTGGATTACGTGCCTGTGGCAATTTGGCTGGTTTGATTTAGTTTTGGAGACTGGTGATTTCACAATGCGATTTGAAAATGCGCACATTCCGGAGTCCCTGACAATTCCTGGCAATTACGCTACTCATCCCATCGATTACGAGTCATGATAAAATCAAAATAATACATTCAGTGTACACGAAGCAATAATTAGAAGAACGAACAAAAAAGAAGCTTAGATAGCCAAGAAGAGCATTGGGACGATTGCTAACAGACCAACAGCAGATTTGGAACCCAAGTTGACTTGAGCCTCACTCACAGTGTAAGTAGCTTGAGGAGGGGTGCTAGCACTTGTTGGAACTCCAGCACTGTGGCCTTCTGTGTAGGTAGCTGGGTAAGTAGCTGGGTAAGTAGTAGTAACTTTCTCTCCACCTTCCTTGGTGATAACAGTAACAACCTCAGGAACATCGTGGTAAGTAGTGGTAACTTTCTCCCCACCCTCCTTGGTAACAACAGTAACAATTTCAGGACCCTTGGTATAGGTGACTTCCTCGTAAGTCTTAGTGACCTTTTCACCACCTTCTTTAGTTTTGACAGTGACAATATGGTCCTCATGACCACCCTTGGGATAAGTCTTGGTGTAAGTGACTTCTTCGTATGTCTTGGTGTACTTGTCACCACCTTCTTTTGTAATAACGGTGACGATCTTCTCACCCTCAGTGCCAGTTGGCTTAGCTGGAGCGTATTCATCAGTTTCACAAGGAATGGTAACAGTGTAGGTAATTGGTGTTTCAGCACAGACGTTACAAACGTGAACCTTAGTGGTATAGTAAATTGGGTTAGTAATGACTGGAGCGGTGTAGGTAACGGTAACAGGAGTTTCAGCACAAACGTAACAGACGGATGTAACAGTGGTGTGGGTAACTGTTGCAGTAACACTGGTAATGGCAGTTGAAGTAGAAGTAATATCTCCGTCAGCTGGTACGGCTGCAAAAGCTTCGAAGGCAGCTGTGTCGGTTCTGCTAGCACGGTAAAATGGCTCATCAAGGACGAACGAAGTCAATGCTCTCTTACGCGAGTCTGCAGTGGTGAGGTCAACATTCACAACGTTCTGAACTTCAAGAACATCATCAGCCAGGTTTGATAGGAAAGAAACTCTAAGAACTTCATCGTCAGCTAATTCACCGGCAAAGCTCAAAGAGATGGTACCATCACCACACTCAAAGCTTTCAACTGGAAGACCTGAAGCAGGAGTAATTGGAATCCATTCTCCACTGGACGAATTGCTGAAGAAAGTTGTTCTATCCTGTGGGGTAAAGTCACCAAATTCGTTCAGGCTGCTTCCGACAGCATACTTAACCTCCGAACAGTCAAAGGTACCTGGGGTCTGAACAGTGCTGATGTCAATGTTGGTGATGTCTCCAAATGCACCTGGAATATCAACAAACCATTCAACACCACCGGTCACAGCGTTGCTCAGCTTGATTGGCTGAGATCTGTCAAGTGCGACCAAGTCGACAGAAGGACTGTAGGTCTGATCAGAGGTTTCGAAGTCGAAGGTGTGTTGGCCAGGGGAAGCAGACTCGGTGAACTGCTCACTGAGTTTGAGTGTAAAGAAAACAACTCCTTCAAGGTCAGTAATAACTTGACCTGGGTCAGAGAAAGTGAAAGTCAAAACATGGCTGTCATAATCAAATGCGGTACTCAAAACTTGAACACCAGCGGTTGTAAAGAATTCGGAAACGGATGGGTCAACGGAATCAGGGTATTGAACAAACTCTAGCTCATTAGGAATAGAGACTTCAATAGTAGCGTCACCAGCGATTGTTTCGTCACTGCCAGCAGTGCTAAAAACGAATGAAACAACAAACCAGTCCGACAGATAGGCAGTCGATGCGTCAGTTCTTTCACTGACAACTGTGATATCAGATATAGGGAAGGCAGCAAAAACAGCGGCAGCCTGTAGGATAATAAGAAGTGTTGAAATTGCGAACTTCATGATCAAGTGAGTGAGTGACTGTTGGTGAAAATTTAAGAAATCTTCAGGAAAAACCACTATTCTTATAGTCCAAATGAGAACGACACCCTTATCTGCATTTGTTTACATTCTGGCCCTGCTTTTCATCACTCTGTTTAGGTTTGAATCCACAGTTTGGGACGTAATTCCTAAGCTTTGCTGTACCAGCTATTATTCTTTATGCAAGTCTTGATGCACGTGGAGGGAAACTGAAATTCTTATGCCAAGGTACCAGGAGAACGTGAACGTGAATTTGCAGCGTGAATAAAGTACTACTATAGTAACGTGTTCTTAGTGATACGATTCAACAATATGTGGCAGCTGCCCATTAGCTTAAAGAGATCAGTATATTGTTCTGAGTTTTTTTCAGAATAGACCCTTTTCAACTTTAACACGATGAATGGTGGATTAGGTGGATTAGGTGGCTGGAAAAAATTTTAGGAGTGGCTGAATACGTGATAAAACTTAGACGCGGTGCATGCCGTCACCAAACCTTAAGGTTAGAGTTGGCTAGATGCAGGAATACATGAGAGGACTGGAGATTCTGCAAGATATGGGATACCGCATTTGATTATTATTTCAGTGAGCGATCCCCTTTTGGACACTATTCTCAGTCGCATTTATAATTTGTATTGTTAACCTAACTTAATACCCAAATACGTCTCATCTGTAGTGTACCTTAAAACCTGTTTACGTCGTGCTTGTGCAGCTTATTGACCTACCGCGTTTCTATGTCTCAACACGGCTTGAGATATCAAGATTGTACGGAATCTACCCGGCAACGTCAAATCGCCACCGCAACAATATATGGTAACTTAGAATTGCAACTTATAGCCCTAGTCAAAAAGTTCTGATCATCAAGCCCGAGCTAAGATCCGTAGAACACGTGAAAACTCCCTGTCATTGCGGGTCGGCGAAACATTTTTCAATTTCTCCAAGTGATCAAGCAAGCTGAGTATCTGCGCATCAATACACCGCTTCTGGTACAAAAAAAGTCTGTTTTCAGGCAGCAATCAAAAATAATAGGCCACATTAGTACCCATTTCTGCAGTGCGACATCGTGGTTGTTGATTTATGCGGCATTGCATTTTTAGATGCCAACATGTGTCCCAAAATGGATTTTGTTAGACACGCATTCCAGGGCACTGCGGGGGGTCTTTAGTAGGTGCTGAGACCTAGCTATGGACTCAACTGATCGGTTGAAAAAAGCTAGTAGCAACTAGAACATGTTTTGCAAATCCATATTTGGGAAAAGCTAAGGAAACAAGGGTCATTGCATTAGAAGTTATAATTCTTCGTGTAGGGCTAAAGCGTTAACGCACTAAAAGGAAAGAAAAAAGCAAACATAACGCCATGATGTCACCTTGGCCATGTCTTTCTTTACCTGATTGGGTCAACTTTGTGCTACCTTTTCTAGGTCTAGACAAAAAGTGGATCAATGAAACTTGAGACTAGCAAGTTTATCTGGGCATTAGTTCTCTCTAAACATAAAAAATGGCATGTTTTCAGATTCAGTTCTACTGAATTGCGTAAAAGCCCTACGATATCAAGGGATTGGCTGATTATCTGGTGATTTGTGAATATTCTTACTATATTTCACTTTTGCGGGGTGGATGAACCTGTGTTTAGTTAAAAAGATTGGGGTACATTCTTCCCCTGCATTTATTTTTCGACTACTCGTGTGAGGAGTTGCTGGACTGAGAAATGTCAGGCTCTGAATTCTTGACAGCTAAGTTAACTTTAGGATATGACAACTGACTAAGTTGGACTACGCCCGTATTCTTTCACGGTACAAAGTTGCAATCGACAGATGGGCTAGGTCATGACTCAGAGACACAAGCGCATGATTTTAAGCAAATTTTATCTCTATGGTCACAAAAAGCTGCCCATCAATTTCAACTTAGGACTCACGAGAGATATGACAGGGTGTAGAACAAATGGACCCCAAAAAGGTGAACTCAATATAGTATTTTACTGTGCTATTGTAGTTGAAAAAGATAAAACCATTACTTACTAATATATCATTATCTTTGAGCCAATATATATATATTCCTTCTTAATGAGTGTTAAGTCACGAGTTGACGAAAGTTAAAATAAAAAAAAGGACCAACATGTTCTAATATGTGAGAATGACAGGCGAGTGTATTTGTCAAGTTGAAACTTTACCTTATAATACTAAGTTTGTACGTTTCTCTACAGAGCAAGAAAAAAAAGGCCATGGGTTTCAACATTGAAAGTTTGGTACGGTTGCTGTTTATTTTCGGTATGTACAATATCAGTTATATTCTGCTGGTTGCGGCCATATCTAGCAGAAAGCACCGTTTCCCGTCCGATCAACCGTAGTTAAGCTGCTAAGAGCCTGACCGAGTAGTGTAGTGGGAGACCATACGCGAAACTCAGGTGCTGCAATCTCTTTTTTATTATTGGTTATGGTGGTAAGAGTCGTATTGAAAACATCGGCCAGCTAGTACTCGTCAAGAAAGAACTCTCCAATGGCTGGGGCTAATTTGGCTCGCATTGTACACCCTCTCAGCTGGAAAAAAAAACCTGCCATTGGAGCAAAAGAAACGTGTACAGTGAATGTTTTTTGGTTCTTCCTGCAATTCAGATAACAGCCTATGAGTGCCCTTTCCGCATACAAGCTTCTGCACTCTGGAGGGATCTGTAACCTAATAGTGATCACTCCAGAGGCAAATTAATCTCTTTTGCAAACAGCTTCTATCCATTTATTTCACTTCGTTTTGTTCCTACTCCTAGGTAATGCATGGTTATTCAGGCTTTTTTTTACCTTCATATTCAGATTCAGACTCTAAACCTTGTGATCGATAATAAACGGTGGTAACTAGTGGTTATTGTTTCTGATATAATTAGTTTGACGTGATGCAGTATGTTACGCACTGCATTATATCGCATAAAGCTTGTGACACTGTACATGAATAGCGAAAATAAGCTCAAGATCCACTAAACAAAGTAGGGTTTTAAGGGCAGTTAGTCCTGTACTTGGTGCCATTATGAGACTAATTAGCTTTCTGAGCAAGATTAACCAGACCTAGTTATGGAAGACTTCGGTAAATTCCGATTTCTAGTACTAGTTGGAAGTTCCAAGAAGATCGGTATCGTTTCCCCTGCAAAGAATTCTTCAAGTAAAACATAATCCAGTCCGCTATCCTGTTCTGTTTGAAATAATTTAAGTTGTCTCACTTTGTTCTATTGTTAGGGCGTTGTGATAGCTAAAACGTAACAGATTGGCACGGTACCTCAACACTAAAGGTCTGATAATATTTATGGTTTTGCTAATTAATGGCAAAGCCAAGTAATAAAATTTGAAACAAAGTTGCAAATTCTAGAACTAGCATGACACTTGATCAACGTTAGGGTAAATTGGTACCTCCAACATCTATTCCAAATACTGTGGTATTGTTCGAATATATTCGGTTCATGAAAACATCTCACATCCAGATGAGCGCGATACAATAAAAACCCTAACATCAGAAAAGCTCAAGGAGACCAGGCAAAAGATTTACAGAGACCTGAATAGGGAAACCGGCCTCATTTAAGTTACAGATTTATTGCCACTATTGTGACTAAATCGGCTCTCTTCTCAATTTTAGATGAGTTAGTTCAGTATAATTATTTCTGAAGCTCACATCTTGTTCGACTCCATATTAAACTAATTTCACAAAAGTTATATCGCATTATCTATCTACAATCATAGTAGATGCAATACTTAAAAGAAAAGCGCTAGAAATGGTATCACTTTACAATGCCAATAAAATCATTGGAAGCATTGCAAACAATCCAGCAGCAGAGAAACGCACAGCCAAATTCTCTGGTCCTGCGCTGCTAATTGCAGGAGGTGCAGTGGAACTACTGGAGGCTGTCACCAAAGACGTGGTTTGAGTAACATGAGTTGTTATCGTAGTGTCCTGCTGGCCAGGATTGGTAGGTTTAGAAGGCACGGTAGTATTCTCTACTGGTACTGTGGAAGCCTTTGGAACGGTGTACGTAACAGTTACTGGGGTTTCTGCACAGTCATGGCAAACAGATGTGACTGTAGTACTCTTAGCACCTTCAGTGGACTCTGGTGCAGTGTAGGTGTAAGTGATAGGCTTGTCAGCACATGAGTTGCAAACTTCAGTATAAGTGACTGTCTTAGGAGCAGAAGTATCCTTTGGAGCTGTGTAAGTAACAGTCACTGGAGTTTCTGCACAGACATTGCAAACAGAAGTAACTGTGGTACACTCAACGCCTTCAGTGGACTCTGGTGCAGTGTAGGTATAAGTGATGGGCTTGTCAGCACATGAATTGCACACTTCGGTGTAAGTGACAGTCTTAGGACCGTCTGTCTTTTTAACTTCTTCAGTTTCACATGGCAAAGTCAAGGTAACTGTGATTGGTGTCTCTGCACATACATGGCAAACTGAAGTGACAGTAGTGTAAGAAACTGGGTCAGTCACGACTGGTGCTGTGTATGTGATTGTTACAGGGGTCTCAGCACAAACGTTACAGACTGAAGTGATGGTAGTCTGAGTGGCTGTAGTGATTTGAGTAACCACCGATTGTCCCGAAGATGATTCGGAAGTTGGCACAGCAGTAGGTGCAATTGATGGATCATCGGTGGTTGGTTCCTCAGTTGGCTGACCAGTTGGGTCGATTGTCGAGTCATCAGAAGTTGGCTCCTCGGTAGTCTCGGAGGTTGGCTCTTCAGTAGGTTCCTCAGTTGGGACACCAGTTGGGTTAATTGACAAGTCATCAGAAGTTGGCTCCTCGGTAGTCTCGGAGGTTGGCTCTTCAGTAGGTTCCTCAGTTGGCACACCAGTTGGGTTAATTGACAAGTCGTCAGAAGTTGGCTCTTCGGTGGGCTCCTCAGTTGGTTCAGAAGTTGGTTCGGAAGTTGGCTCTTCAGAAGTTGGCTCCTCAGAGGTTGGTTCTTCGGTGGGCTCCTCAGTTGGTTCGGAAGTTGGCTCCTCAGAGGTTGGTTCTTCGGTGGGCTCCTCAGTTGGTTCGGACGTTGGCTCCTCAGATGTTGGCTCCTCAGTGGGCTCTTCGGAAGTTGGTTCTTCAGTTGGCTCTTCAGTTGGCTCTTCGGAAGTTGGTTCTTCAGTTGGCTCTTCAGTTGGCTCTTCAGTTGGCTCTTCGGAAGTTGGCTCTTCGGTGGGCTCCTCAGTTGGTTCGGAAGTTGGCTCTTCGGTAGGCTCAGAGGTTGGTTCAGAGGTTGGCTCCTCTGAAGTTTCCTCAACAGGATCAGCAAGTTCAAATACGTCGAATGCCAATCTTTCAGATCTAGTTTCAGCGTAGTAGGTCTCGTCCAACGCATAAGAGAAAAGTTCTCTTTTCACTAATGCACCAGTTGTGATGTCAACGTTAACCGTGTTGGCCATGTACAATGAACCACTTCTAAATGCGGAAGAGTGAAGAACAACTCTCAGGACCTCATCTTCAGCCAAAGGGTTTGTGAAACTTAACGAGATGCTTTCCAACAAACATTGAACTTCAGCAACCGGTGAGCCAGTAGAATCAGTAATTGGAACGTAACCATTGGTGGTGTTACTGTATTGATTACCATCTGATCCAGCTGTAAAGTTTCCCCATTGATCAAACTCTTTTCCAATGGTGTACTTGAGCTTGGAGCAATCATAGAAGTAATTTTGCCAATCAGCATTAGTATCGATATCAGAACTGATATCTATGGTTGCCAAATCGTTGTAGGCACCTGGAATATCAATAAACCATTCGACTTCATCTGCTGCACCTGCTATCAATTTAATTGGCTCGGATCTAACTAATGGGAGGAAGTTGAAGGTTGAAGTGTGGGTGTCAACAGAAGTGTGGAACTCGAAATCATATTCACCTGGGCTCAACGTAGCAATGAAATCTTGTTCTAACTTCATGGTGAAATAAACAACACCCTCTAGTCTGGTAATGACTTGGCCTCGATTGTCAAACGTGAAGTCAATGACATTGGTATCATAGTTGAATCTACTACGCATGATCAAATTTTCATTCTTGGTGTAGAAGTTTTTCAACGATGGCTCAAGGAATGCAGCATATTGTGGATGAGCAATAAATTGAAGTGCATCTGGAATAGCAACCTGTACAACAGAGTTAGGTGGTAAGATAATATCTCTGCCAGTAGTACTGAAGGTGAAGGACACAATTAACCAGTCAGAAGTGTATCCGGAAGCCTCATTTGTCCTCTCACTGGTGACTTCAACTTTAGTAATTGCTTCACCGAGTGTCAGATCGGTGTAAGAACCAGTAGGTTCAACACTTGGTTCTTCAGTAGAGGTTTCGGTAGAGGTTTCATCATCATCAGTAGTAGAGGTTGCATCCTCAGTAGGCTCCTCAGATGTTGGCTCCTCAGTGGGCTCTTCGGAAGTTGGCTCTTCAGTTGGCTCTTCGGAAGTTGGCTCTTCAGTTGGCTCCTCAGAGGTTGGCTCTTCAGTTGGTTCTTCAGTTGGTTCTTCAGTTGATTCTTCAGTTGGCTCCTCGGAAGTTGGCTCTTCAGTTGGTTCTTCAGTTGATTCTTCAGTTGGCTCCTCGGAAGTTGGCTCTTCAGAAGTTGGCTCCTCAGAGGTTGGTTCTTCGGTGGGCTCAGAACTAGCAGGAGGATCATCCAGAGCAAATACTTCGAAAACATTAGTTTCAGCTCTGGTATCACCATAATAAGTTTCATCAAATGTGTACGAAAACTCTTCTCTTTTTGTTATTTCGACGGAATCGGATCCGGTGGTAATATCAACAGTGAAAATATTCTCCATGTATAGCGTACCGCTCACCATTGCTTCGGATGGAACAAAAATTCTTAGAACTTCGTTTTCACCTAGTGATTCAGTGAAGCTGAAAGATACACCTCCAAGACCACATTCTAGGTCAGCTATTGATGAATCGGCACTGCTTAGCGGAAGATAGTCTCCAACAGGAGTTGTGACGTTATTCCACTCATCAAAGTCACTGGCAATAATATACTTAAGGTTTTCGCAATCATAAATGTACTTGTATCTCCATCCGTTTTCAATGATAACAGATCCAACGTTGATGTTGGTGATTTCAGGGTAAGGAGCACCTGGAATATCAACAACCCAATTAACAGCATCAGCACCTCCTAGAATCAATTTCTGTGGCGCAGTTCTGTCTAGTGGTAAGAAATCGAAGGTTGAAACAATTTCTGAAACTCCAGTGTAGAACTTGAAGTCATACTCTCCAGGACTCAGCGTGGAAACAAAGTTATCCTTAAGTCTCATGGTAACTGAAATGGTACCCTTCACTTCAGTAATCACCTGAGCACGGTTAGAAAAAGTGAAATTCAAAACGTTAGTATTCCAATCAACTTTAGAGCTCATCACTCCAGAACCACCAGTGGTGTAGAAGTTAATCAAGGATGGATCACTAAAAGCACTAAACTGAGGATGTTCAATGAAGATAATCTCTTCTGGTAGGGCAACTTGAACAACAGCGTAAGGTGGAAGGACAATGTCACGTCCAGTAGTGTCAAAAGTGATGTAAACAACAAACCAGTCGTTATAGTAGCCGGATTCGGTTGATGTCCTCTCACTTACAACTTTAATGTCAGTGATAGCCTCTCCAAGAGTTAGATCCGAGTAATCGGGTGTTGGTTCGGAAGAAGGTTCTTCGGTTGAGTCTTCAGTAGATGTTGCATCTTCGGTGGATGTTACATCTTCACTAGGCTCCTCGGTTGGCTCCTCGGTAGAAGTTGGAACATTGTTTGGATGAGTTGGAGTGTAGTCAGTAAAAGGGCCAAGGGTTGGAGTCAGCGTAGAAGCAGTCTCAATACATGTTGTACCAGTTGGGGTAACTGGCAGTCCACAAGCATCCAGTGGACCTGCCAGGTTACCAAAGTAGGACATGTAGATACACCATCCACAGTCGAGACAAGCGTCGATCTGGGTTGAAAACGAGGAGTCTGCAGCGCATAAGCACTCTTCGTCAAATGGACCTGCTTCTGGTCCACATTCCCAAGCACCATAAATGGCCAGACCACAAGCAGCGTGACACATGAAATCGGCCCTCTTTTCAAGAGCTGGGTTAAGGGCATCAGCAAAAGCCTGAGGAACCAAACCTCTGGCGGCGTGGTCTAAGGCTTGTTCGTAAGAAGGCAAAGCGATTGCCTCTACCGCAGCAAATGCTGACAATAGAACAGCAATGTACTTTGTCGAAAACATTACCTTAGTCTTAAAACGAATGACGGATCTAGTATAAGAACAAAGTTGGAAAGCGGTTCGGAAAGTGGTCAATCATGATTCTTAGCAGGGTATTTATATGAGATCTCGGCCCTAAAGATAATGGAACCAGTAAAATCCGTTAGGATCATAGCTGTACTATCACTAACCTGTTTCTTTTACCCCTGCGTAGTTTACATTTTGAACTATATCTCTATCTGATTTGCTGAAAAATAAGACGAGAACGTTGTACTGCATGCGCAACGCGTATCCTTACATAGAGAACAACAGCTTACGCGCGCCCTGACTAGCGATGAATCCGAAATTAAGGCTGAGTAAAAGTACCAAACAGGGGCGACGTAGACGATTAATGAAAAAAAAACAATAGTGTGTGCGTTGGATACGATATTTCCAGTGATGGTGAGTCAAATAAATCAAAGGTCAGTACGCTTTCGACCATAAACGCGCTATTCTTCTATTGTTAACTTCCAGATGCAAACAAAATTGCATCAGTGCACCCTTGATTAGTGATCTTTTCGATAAGTTGAAAAACGGGAATTGCCAAGAACGGATCGTTTTTTGCATTCTATTACCTCGAGTAATTATTCATGAAGCCAGATTTGGGTTCTGGGTCCTCTTTTTTTTAAATAAGTCGTTAAGGTCCATTATTTACAAAGTGCCCAGTCCCAGCATCTACTTGGTCAGCTGAATGGATTATTTCCAGCCTTGGATAGTGTAAGGTTACTACTTTCCTTGCAGAGCCCAACAAACATGCAAACATGCAAACGTGATCGTGTCTTCTCCTTGGGACGTTCATGCTCGTCCATTCTGCACGTGTTTCCATGTTGCCCACTCAACACATGATTGTCGTAAGTCACGTAATGTCAGCCTGATAGTTAAGCTAAATCAACCCGGTCAGCCGTGGAATTTTATCATTCTCACAGTATTTGACCTACTTTGACCTACTTAGACATTTGTGCTAGGCTAGGAACTGAAATTGCGTGAACTCTAGGTTTGAACGCTTGCCGAAACTTTATATTATCTGGGCCATTTCTCTTCTTCTTTTGTAGGTTCATTAGTATATATACCAAACTAAGTATCTGCTTATTTGCCTAAAGAAGCTGATAAAAGTGACAGTAACCATCTCCCATCTTGAAACCTGGGTTCGCAAAAAATTTATTACTCTACTGCAGTTAGGAGATATAGTAACGAGGCGTTGGTTAGTATTGATGTGACCCATACTATAGAATCAAAATACAGCCTCACAGACTAAACGAGTGCTTTGTTCTGGACACAATTTCCAAGTGGTAGCTTCTTTAACAATTACCCTTGAGTTGCTAAAACGATAACTTAGATCTTGCGTAAGGCGCCAACAACATAAAAAATGAAAAGAAGTTCAGAGACTCTAGCCAGTGACTCGATAGACGTAAAAATATAGCGTTATACCCTCAAATCCCGAGCTCTATACTCTCACACTGCAAAAAATCTATTGACTTGGAAAAAATCACTTGCCAATGGACGTGTTAGCTAATAATTGCCTGTCAACGTTAGTGAACAAATGAAACAGAGCAGATTCATCACTGCAAGCTTCTTAAGTGAAAGTAAATGCACAAAACTCCAGAAGTACCAGTGACCTATTGTTCCCCAACTACTGATCGTTTTTGGAAGGCACCAACTGCTATGACCAGTTAAACCGTTAAGGCCTTGGTTCAATCTATTACTCACCCCCTCCCTATTTCCTATGCGCATGCAAGTGACGCGCCAGAATCAGGCACGAAAACGCAGTGAACAAGATATTTGGATCTGGATTATCGTATTGGAGTGAGATTAACTATCAAGGCTACGATTTGCTATGTTAGAAATGTGAGCAGTTAGCACTTCTTCAGATGAATCGCAGCACGTCCACAACAAACAACTATACTCTTGAGTTCGCTCAACTTATAGAATAACAGCCTCCTGGCAATGTTGATTAGCCTCTTTAAAGAGGAAACTACAATATCTAGAATCTCACTGAGTTGTTCGGTTTTCAAAAGACAAAAGAACGGAGTCATCGTGTTGGCTCTAGGAAAACTCGCACGTAGGCCTTGTCAGAACTTATATCGGCAGCGCTTGCACCTCCTTGTTGTTGTGTTTTGCTCTCAAACGATGTGCGATAAAGAACTCAGCTAGGATGACAAGCCCCTAAGGTAAACGCTATTATTAGTTGTTGCAGTTGAGTACCATTTAGCCAATAATCACCTCAGCATGTTTCATAAAGTATCTCTTCCCACAACCTAGAAGTATGAGAAAACCTTTCTGAAGTATATAGGCTGATAGATTCTTAGATCTAAACTGCTTGATAAGGCATGATAATCGATAATCACCCACAACGATCCTTTTGATGTCGCAACTTACATACTAGTTGGCAGGAGTGCAACTACACATTGCTTTTACTTTCACAGCTTATTGTTCGCGAACGAAAATCCATCTCATCTGTCGTAGAAATATTTTTGTCCTGATATCGTCTTTTCACTCAATGACACAGTCAGAACCAGAGCCAAAGAAGCGTAAAACTGCTCTACCTGACCATTCAAAAGCTGCACATGTCAAATGGCTTCCTAAAAGAGTGCATACGTCGTCTGTGGTTCCCCGTCATCCTCTGGGCGTGAAACCCTCTGGAAATCGTCTATTGGCATCACATGACTCAAACTATCCAGACAAGTCTCAAAGAAGGGGTTTCTGGACCTTAATGGCCTCAAACGAACAACTCATGACGAGAATTCTTCATTTCATAGATTCCCCTTTGGATTTGATGAAACTTGGACACACCTCCAGGATGATGTATGCCTATACATGGAATGAAGAACTATGGAGACAGTTGTATATGCACAAGGCTGCCAAATCAGTTGAATCACATTATCCACTCGGAATTAAAGAGTGGAAGGGTTCTTGGAGGCGAACACTTTTGGGGATAGAAAGAGACCAAGAAGCTCTCATCCAAGTAAAGGAGAATCAGATATGTTCCGATCTTCTCTATCGTCCTTATCAATGCTCTCAAATTGATTATTCTGAGATCTGTAGGGAAATTATTGAAGATGAACGAGTTTACCACGATCATCCGGAAGCTTACGCCAAGCACAACTCTCTGAAAGGCCATGTGGTACGAATTCCAGAAGAAAAGATGACTTTGGAAAACTTTGAAACCAACTTCACTGATCTACCATTCATCATCACTAATCTTAATCGTTCTAGGTGGCCTAGTTGGTCCATGGAATCACTTTTGGAGCGTTTTTCAAACGTACAGTTTCGCCAAGAAAGCGTTAGGTGGCCACTGTCGTTTTACTGCGAGTATTCCCTAGATAATTGTGACGAATCTCCTTTGTATCTTTTTGACTGCAACAGTGATGCCATGAAAGAGCTGGTCAATGAACTTACGGTACCAGATTGCTTCAAGAAAGATTTGTTCACAGTGTTTGATGAGAATGATATCTTATGCCGGCCAGATCACACTTGGTTGATAATGGGGCCCAAGAATAGCGGTTCAACGTTTCACAAGGACCCTAATTTCACCTCTGCTTGGAACACAGCTATATCGGGAAGAAAGCTTTGGATAATGTTACCTCCGGACATAAAGCCACCCGGTATTGGGACTGATAAAACAGAAAGTGAGGTGACAGCTCCTGTAGGAATTGCAGAGTGGACCCTATCTGGATTCATGCAGGATGCGCTGAATTTGACGAAATCTGATCAATGTTTGGTAGGTATAACTTATCCAGGAGAATGTATGCACGTCCCAGCAGGATGGTGGCATAGTGTTATTAACTTGGACAATTCAATAGCGATGACGGGAAACTTTATTCCCGAACCTAAGTTGCCCCATGTACTAGACTTCGTCAAGAATAAAAACAATCAAATCTCAGGTTTTCATTCCTTGGATGTCAAGAAATCATTAATCAATATTTGCAAGAGAATGAACCAGAACACAGAAAGATACCAAAGATTTCAAGACTATATCCGGGAAGCGAAAGATGATAACGAAGATTGTGGAGAAATAGCATTCGTTCCGATGCCTATATATGATATGTTCTTGGAATTGTTGGAACAAAGCGAGCAATTCAACAGCATTGATTTGAATAATGTAGTCGATGTCTTAACAACAATAGAAAAGAAAAACCGACCGGCAAAAGTCAGAGAATCCAAAACCTGGAATCAATTGGTGTCACAAAACGGATTTTCCTTCGGATTTTCAGAGGACGACTAAATATGGCGAACAAAATATGAACTAATGGTGTAACATTGACAGGGCAGTCAATGTTCGGATCTATTCTATTTCTATACTATGCTACATCATGCAAACTAAAAAACTCCATTATCCGAGCTTGGTTTTCTCTTCAGCTGTGAGAAACGAGCTGACTGTCTCATATACCCCTAGGAAAATTGCTCCTCCAGCACTAATCCACATTGTTCTAGGTCCGACCCCAGACCAAAACACAGCAAATCCTTCCTCTTTGTACAGTTGAGAAGCTACCTGACCTAGAGATATTTTATGAGAACTTAGCATTATCCGAGTCTTCAAGACATCCAATGGAGTAGTCACAGCTGCTGCAAACCCACCGGCCACAGACCCGCATAAAGCTCCTTGCAAAGGACTAACCTTCTCTATCTGTTGATGTGCGGCCCATCTCAGCTTCATATATTCATATAATGGATACTGGATTGTTGTGAAGGGAATCTCTCTCACGATAGTCGAGGTCCAACCTCTATACAACCCTCTAATCACCCCTTCTCCATTCTCATTTCTCAGAATGTACTTTAATGATTCTAAAGAACTTGAAAACTTGCTTGTTTGAGTTCTTTGTTTGATAACCTCGGCCGGTACTCTAACAAGACAAGCAGCAATCTCACCAAGGGATGCAGCCGCCATATGAGAGACATTAAGGGTCAAGTTCTCATTTTTCAGTAGCGGCATCAGTTCAGCCTTGAAAAACTTCTTGCACCCATCGTATGTTACAAAGAACAATGATGCAGATGGGGCTGAGGCTATTAAAGCTGATCCCAATCCTCTGTATACGCCCTTCCAGCCCCCATTCTGAAAAAAACCGCCCTTCGCCTGCAATCGTGTTTTCAATGTGTCTATTGGGAAGAAAGCTAAGTCTGTAGCTGTTCCAGCACAACCACCACTCTAGACTCGTTAGTGGACGTTGCAATTCGCAATCAAAATAGACTTACTATTAGTGATACTAGAAATTCATTCATATCGGCTCCAGCAACTATTTTGGACCTAAAAAGTTGACTTTGACTAGAGAAGGGGAAAAGTACGTAGCTTGAGACTTTATCAAAGTTAGCGAACACGATGATTCCCTGAAAATTTCCCGATTCGAACTAAGATTCAACCAGGGACGCCTACAGTTCATAGTACGTAACTATAAACCTCAAAGATAAAGACATATGAAATACGTGGGAAAGTTTCCCACAACATCCAAGCACATCCTGATTCAACCTAAAACAGTGTTAAAGCAAGTTATAAGACCATCCTAACACCGGCTTGGGAAGATAAATGGTCGTCCGCCACTCAATGATAGAATACATGTCATGAATTCGTACAAATTCTCTTTTCTCCTCACTAGCGGATTTCAGAAGTAGATCGTTATAACAATGTTCGGAGTACGAAGGTCTTGCAATAAAGCATCGGCTTTTGGAAAAGTC
Source organism: Komagataella phaffii GS115 (assembly GCF_000027005.1). Taxonomy (NCBI): domain Eukaryota; kingdom Fungi; phylum Ascomycota; class Pichiomycetes; order Pichiales; family Pichiaceae; genus Komagataella; species Komagataella phaffii. Next base: position 84,052 of record NC_012965.1, read on the forward strand.
GTTAGGAATATTTCCGGCGCATCATCTGCCAGGACGCCAATGCCTACTTCGGTTAGTAATGCATCCCTTAATGATGCAGTGCCACCTAAGGGATCTGCTGTTTCGTTGGGCAACAGCAAAAGAGATGACTCATTGTATGGAACAAGGCCCATCTACTTAGATATGCAAGCCACTACGCCAACTGATCCTCGTGTTTTGGACAAAATGTTAGAGTTCTATACAGGATTGTATGGGAATCCTCATTCCAGTACACACAGCTATGGTTGGGAAACAGAGAAAGAGATAGAGAAAGCAAGAAAGTACATTGCTGATGTTATAGGTGCTGATCCAAAGGAGATTGTGTTTACCAGTGGTGCCACAGAATCTAATAACATGTCGGTAAAGGGAGTTGCAAGATTTTACAAGAAAACCAAGAAGCACATTATCACAACCCAAACTGAGCATAAGTGTTTACTTGAATCTGCTCGTAGGTTACAAGATGACGGCTTTGATATTACCTATCTTCCGGTCAATGAGGACGGTCTGGTTAACCTTGAACAACTGGAGAAGTCCATTCGCAAGGATACTTGCTTAGTAAGTGTCATGGCCGTGAACAATGAAATTGGTGTTATTCAACCATTGGAGGAAATTGGTCGCATTTGTCGAAACCACAAAGTCTTTTTCCACACCGATGCCGCTCAGGCATTCGGTAAAATACCTTTAGATGTCAACAAACTTAATATCGACTTGATGTCTATTTCCTCGCATAAGATATACGGTCCAAAAGGTATGGGTGCTTGCTACGTAAGGAGAAGACCAAGGGTACGATTGGATCCTATTATCAGCGGTGGTGGACAGGAAAGAGGTCTCAGATCTGGTACTCTTGCCACTCCATTAGTAGCAGGGTTTGGGGAAGCGGCCCGACTAGCTGTGCAGGAATATGAGTATGACACCAAATACATTTCTCGTCTTTCTCAGAAGTTGATGAATGGTATTCTGTCTATGGAGCACACACAGCTGAATGGCTCCAAAACATCACGCTATCCAGGATGTCTGAACATTTCTTTTGCCTATGTTGAAGGTGAGTCTTTATTAATGGCTTTGAAGGACATTGCTTTGTCCTCCGGATCAGCTTGTACCTCAGCCTCTCTGGAGCCTTCATATGTGTTACATGCCCTTGGTGCTGATGATGCCCTAGCACATTCGTCTATCCGATTTGGAATCGGAAGATTTACCACAGAACAGGAGATAGACTATGTTATTGATGCTATCAACCAAAGAGTGCAGTTTTTGCGAGAGTTGTCTCCACTGTGGGAAATGGTTCAAGAAGGTATTGATCTGAACAGCATTGAATGGTCTGGACACTAGAGCGAAACACAATGGTAACTCTTCAGAATTAATACTATTATTAGGAGTGATGTATATATGTTAANAGGGTGCAAGTAGCAAGTAGTTGAAGGAATTTTTGATTTGTATTATTCAGCTAGATCAAGATGATTGCCATCCAAGCTCCAAGGGATTCTTTGTCCCCCTGGAGCACCTTAGATAAGCTGCTGAGTGGCCTCCAAGGATGCTCCAACTCATCGCGCCTGATGAAATTTTCTTTTTAAATTTTCTTAGAGAAAAAGAAAAAATTATCCCTCCTAATCAATCGATGTCTTCAACGCAAACAGAGACAGAAGTGCTCTTGAAAAAGAGAAAAAATGACGAGGTAGCTCGTATGGAAAAGGCTGAATCTCTTCGCCAAGCAGAAGAAGAAAGACAAATTCAGAAAAGAAAGAAACAGAATACCTTTGTTCCCCCAGAATATTTAGCACTTAGGCATTTGGCCTCCGAAAGAGAACAGCACAGAATTGACAGAGTGCTGAAAGTGGAGAAAGAATTGAAACAGAAGGCCATTTCTTCTGACAAGACACAGCAAGAGCAAGATCAAGGCAAACTGGTGTTTGTAGTGCGAGTTCAAGGTCCAAAAAGAGCACATCTACCACAACAAGTGGACCTAATTCTAAAACTTTTAAGATTAACGGAAATGAACACTGGAGTGTTTGTTCGGGAGACATCCTCTGTTATTCCACTATTGAAGGTTATCCGTGCTCATGTAGTTATCGGTGAACCATCTTTATACACAGTGCGATCGCTGGTGCAGAAAAGAGCTAAGATTACAATTGAAGGAGAAAATGGTCCACGATCCGTTGAGTTAAACGATAACAATGTTATTGAGGATAAGCTGGGAGACTATGGTATTGTTTGTATGGAGGATATTATTCATGAGATATTTTCTTTAGAGGAGAATTTCAAAGTCGTTAACAAGTTTTTGAACCCATTTCAACTGAGTCCCCCTGAGAGCGGATGGGGTCCTGAGAGCAAGCTTAGAAAGTTAGTTGCTGAAGAGTCCAAGTCCAAGGTCTCCAATTCCGGAAGGGCTGAACTCGAGTATGTCGACATTGATAAGTATATTGAGGAGCAGAACTAGATGTTAAAGCATTTTTTATTTGTATTTTTGATTGTAGTTTACCTCTGCCAAGTGTATAGCTCTTTGGGCCATATTGCCTTCCAATAGCCACTCTTGCCCAATAATTCAACTGAAAGATGATTTGCTTTAGTGTATACTTTCCATCTAACATCCGCTCCACAATGTCGCGACGATGTGATGAATCATTCCGTATACTCAGGGACTTTTCACCAACATAATATCTCCCCTGATGTCCGAACCAATTACCAAGAAACCCAAGTCTGTGATTCCCAAGAAGATCGTTCTTCTTCCAGGTGACCACGTTGGTGCTGAAATTATTGACGAGGCCGTCAAAGTCCTGAAAGCCATTAGCAGCGTTTCTCCAAATGCTGATTTTGAGTTCCAAACTCAACTAATCGGAGGAGCTGCTATTGATGCCACCGGTTCTCCACTACCAGATGAAACCTTGGAAGCTGCTAGAGGCGCTAATGCTGTCCTTTTGGGGGCTGTTGGTGGGCCTAAATGGGGTACAGGTGATGTCAGACCAGAACAAGGTCTACTGAAAATTAGAAAAGAACTCAACTTGTATGCTAACTTGCGTCCTTGTAACTTTGCCAGTGACTCTCTTCTAAAGCTCTCCCCATTGAAAGAGGATATCGTTCGTGGAACCAACTTCACTGTTGTTCGTGAGCTTGTAGGCGGTATCTACTTTGGAGAAAGAACTGAAGATGATGGCTCAGGAGTTGCCTGGGATACTGAGAAATACTCTGTCCCTGAAGTGCAACGTATTACCCGTATGGGTGCATTTCTGGCTCTGCAAAGCGATCCTCCTTTGCCAATATGGTCTTTGGACAAGGCAAATGTCTTGGCTTCCTCCCGTTTGTGGAGAAAAACCGTTACTGAAACTTTGGAGAAGGAGTTTCCCCAATTGACTTTGAACCATCAATTGATCGACTCTGCGGCCATGATTTTAGTGAAATCTCCTTCCAAGCTGAATGGTATTGTTTTGACTAATAACATGTTCGGAGATATCATTTCCGATGAAGCATCCATGATTCCAGGCTCTTTAGGACTGTTGCCATCGGCTTCTCTAGCTTCTCTGCCAGATTCTAACGAAGCCTTTGGACTGTACGAGCCTTGCCATGGCTCAGCTCCAGATTTGGACAAAGGTAAGGTCAACCCTGTAGCTACAATCTTGTCTGCAGCTATGATGCTTCGTCTATCCCTGAATCTTACAGAAGAAGCTGATGCTTTAGAGAAAGCCGTCGGTCAAGTTTTGGACTCTGGGATCATGACTGGAGATTTAGGAGGCTCCAACTCTACCACTGAAGTAGGAGATGCTATTTCCAAGGCTGTGGTCGACATTTTGAAAAACTAGACGAAAGAAAAACTTGTATAAACACTGCAATAAATATAGATAATCAAGTCTAACTATTTCTCTACTGTAAGGTTCGGAAAAAGTCCATACAAGTGGTAAATACCACCAGTAAGATACCTCCTCCTGGTCCTAGACGTAACACTTTAGGTAGGAATCCTTTATAAAGAGCTGAGAAACCTTCCTCTTTGGTAACCAGCAGCAACGATGGTAAAGTCCAGTTATACTTCGGAACCACACCAGGAACCTTGACAGTGTTTTGGATACGAGACTTGACCACGTCAAATGGAGTATTCAGTATGGTACCGACAGTACCACCAATGGCACCAGACAACAGATCGTTGGCAGTCTTTTGGGTGCTGCTCTCAGTCTTAGGCAACAGACTTCTAACTTGGAAAATCACACCAAAGTATCCGGCATTCCACCAGATATGACGCCACAAAGTAGCCTCGAGACCATTGTACAAGGACAATACTCCTTCCTTCTTGACGATCTGTTTAACCACATCTCCCATTCCGGAATATTTAGACGATTTGTCTTGCAATCTAATTTTCACAAGCTCAAAAGGCACAACAACAAACGATTCAGTGGCACCAGCGGTGGCACCAGTCAGTACAGCTAACGACTGGGTCATGCTTTGAACGCCAAAGGCATTTCTGTAAAACTTTCCCCATTCGTCATTGGCTGCGAACTTTGTGGCTCTCTTAGGTGCCTCCATAAGAATTGGAGCAGAGATACCTCTATAAAGACGTGAGAATCCTTCATTCTTGACGATCTTGGTGACGCAGTCAACAATTCCAGTGTACTCAGCGTTTGCTCCACTTCCCACTTGCAATTGAATACGAGTCTTCACCACATCTAAAGGGTACATCACTAGAATCTCACTGACTCCAGCAATGGCCCCAGATAGAAATTGGTACACAAAGGGCAATGGTTTGGGGTCTGACATAATATTATTTTGAAGGCCAGAAAGAATAGAGAATCAAGTATCAGGTATTGGAAAAAACGAAGTTGACATTTCTTCCACCCCGCCCCTCCAACTGGACATAGGCAGAAATTTCCCTAAACGGACAACATAGATACAACAACAATAGTGTCGTGCGAGATTTATTACCAGTCGTTCACCCCCGTCTTGGTAGGGGGTGAGAACGGTGCAAGATAACGAGATAAAAAAGTTATGGGTCTGACCGGGAATCGAACCCGGGACCTCTTCCTCCCTAAGAAAGAATCATACCTCTAGACCATCAGACCGATATTTCAGACGGTTTTTAAAGAAATTAAATAGAATCTAATTAGGTTGGGAGTTATTTTCCCTTTCATTCTTGAATTGAGTGACTTCTTCGTGCAGCAAGATCTTCAGATCTTCTAGACTTGTGTTCTCCTTTTCCCATCGAAAGTCAAAAATAGATTTACACTTTGGTTCTTGACTTTTATTTCTGACGGCACTTAAGAACTCGTGAGATAGTGCTGCTTCCACATCAAGTCTACGCTTAGCTTCCCAGCAAACGAGTGAGGAGAGAAGATCTAGTGCTGAACCACTTGCGTATGGATAAACATGAGCCCACTTCAGTGGCCTGTATTGTGGCTTGGGAGGTTGAAAATAATCCCATGCCAGATGTGATCCGTATGCCATGATCACCTCTTTGGAAGGACTTCCTAAAACCTTGACAATCTCCGCAATTTGGCTCATCTGCGAGTCTCCAATGAAAAGAGGTTTTCTACCATACAATTCGCCAAAAATACACCCTACAGCCCACATATCTACAGCTTTCCCGTACTCTTTTCTGGAGAATATTAATTCCGGCGCACGGTACCACCTAGTAGCCACATAGTTGGTGATAGCGTTATCCCTGGGCCTCGATGATCCTTGCATGAATTGATGATTTATACCTCTCGCAAGACCGAAATCGCATATTTTCAAGTTCCCTAATACAGTTACCAGGATGTTTCCAGGTTTTAAGTCTCTATGAATTACATCAGCGGAGTGGATGTACTTGACTCCGCAGAGAATCTGATAGAGAAAACTTTGAATGTGAAACTCGCTGAACTGCACATTAGAATGAATTACACGAGCCAGATCATAATCCACCAACTCTTGGAAGCAGTACAGGCCGTCATAGGGCTTGATGTATACAATGTCAAGATTTACCAGATTGATTATATTTCGGTGACCTCTAAAAAACTTCATCAATTTTAACTCTCGGATGGCTCTGCGAAGCAGAACTTCTCTAGTGAAGATATTGCTGACTTTCTTGACTGCTAATGGAACCGGGTTCTCGGACTTCAAATCTAGCACTGAACATACAACGCCATAAGAACCTTTACCCAAAACTTGCTGGACTTGATACCTTGAGTTGAGGTAAAAGTTTGCTTTAGAGTAAACTGAATATTCTTTCTTAACAGCGACCTCAATATCGGCTTTCTTGTTACCAATCGGCTTTTGAGAAGATATCATATGAACAGAGAAGAGGTCAAGATGAACATGAATGTATTAAAGTTGTTGGGTTTTGTGTCTGGATGTTATGGCATATATGTACAAATACAACATGCGTTTGTTGTAAGGTGCACAGTAAAACAATAAGCTCAAACATGCATTACTGACACTACTTATAAATATTTATTACTCCAGCCCTGTCTACCAGTATGAGCATCTTGAGAGGCTTTTGAATGACAGCGATTCCAGTGATGATGTCTGAGTGTAGATCAAAGGTAGAGGAATTAGCACTGGCCATATTACGTTTTGGCCCTCCAATATTTTGGGGATCTTTTTCCACTATTTTTTCGTTTATAGCCATAAGATGAGGTCTGACCTGTACAGATGAAAAACTGGAAGTGAAATCATCTAACTTGGAAATGAGAGCGGAAGAATTCGCTTTGTTACCAGTGTCCCAGAGAATGACTCTTTTATCAAAAGTTGCCGTCAAAAATTGGTTTGAGCCTAGCATTGTCAAACTGGTTATTGAGCGGTCCTCAACTTCTGTAGCCAGCACAGAAGTTCGGGTTCGTTCCTCACCATTATCAACTTCCAATACCTCATAGTTGTCAATGGCAGTGTTTAAATTCACAGTTTCAGTAAAATAGAGTTCTGAACATTGTCCTTTGGAAACATCAAAAACAATAGTAACTGAATCATTAGTTCCTCCGTTTATCAAAGCAAATCGCTCTGATTTTCTATTACAAGTAAACCCAGCCGGAGGAACAGTGATGTGCTTTATGGGATAGCTGGTTGATTTAAGCTTCCATGATTTGACCAAAAGTTCAAATCTCAGATCATAGAAGTCCAAAATACCTTTGGATGTACCAATCAGTAGCCAACTCTGCGAGGAGTCTAAGTCAAAAGATGTAATGAATCCGTGTGAGACTGGATTTTGAATCTCTTCAGCAATTTGCATATCTCTCAAATCAAAGAGTATGAGTTTGCAAGACAAAGTAGTAACTGCTAAGTTTGGACCAATAAATTTCATGTCACTTATATGCTCCCCCTCGAGGCTATGTTCTCGCAATAAACTTATCGATTCATGTCTATGAGGGCTACCATTTGATCTCACTGAGCTCGATGTGCTATTAATTTCAACCCTGAAAATTTTGATTTCTCCATCTGCAGTGACAGCACAGAAACTATTTCGGTTTTCTATGAACTTTATATCCTTCACCGAGGAACTCATGGAGACAGTGACGTGGGAAGTTGCATACCCATTTCTTTCTAACTGAAGAACATCCCATAATCTAATTATACCTTTGCTATCACCTGTAAGAAAATACTGTTGATCCGGTGAAAGCGCCAACGAAGTAATGCTTCCCGTATGTTCTGTGAGATGGCTAACAAGCACTCCTTCAAACTTCCAATGGCCTTCCTCTACAGTTGCCGACGGTATACTGGGCCCAAATTCTTCGGAATCATCCAGAACGTGCCTGAACTTAATACATTCCAAAAATTTTAGAATGTAAGGATTTGCACCGCTATAAGTATGATTAGTGTTAACTCCACCTACCGTCTTTCGTTTCGTCAAGCTTTCTGGAGAATACTCTGAATTAACTAGAATTCGATAGTTTGCCATCATTGAGGATCCAGTTACAAACCCTTCAGTTTCATACATGGATCCCTTTTCAAAAAATACAATACGTGGATAAATTCCCATCTGCTGCATGGTGACTTCGTTGTTTTCCTGAGTCGGGATATTGGATCTTGATCTTGCCACACGGAAAATGTAATCTCGTAGGGTGGCAATCTTCCATAAATCCTTTTCATCAAACCCCGATGCCTTCAGCTTCCCCAACCAGCCGATATCTTCTGGAGAAGTTGGTATCTGATTGTTAGAGACTACTCCCGATTCCCCAATCTTTGAGTTTCTGTTTAGTAAGAATGTGCTATTCCGACTCCCAAAAGGGTCAGGTTTGGCCAACTTCACTTGCTGCCAAAAGAGAGTCTTTTCAGCTTTTAGAGCCCAAGTAATGGAGAGAGTGTATATTGACCTTGGAATAGGTTTAATGATGCAGGGATACAACGTGGCCCAGTCAAAGTTGGTGACCTCATACTCAAAAAACGGACGAACAAGGGGATAAAGCAGGCAGTAGAAATCAGTCAAGGACAAATCCTTGACTACACTAATCAGCAATCTCAAAGTACCTAAGCGAATCCAAGAATTTGGATGTAATAAAAGTTTTGAAGAGACTTTTATTAGGTCAAACTTATATCTTTTTTTGATTAGTCCCAAGTTATTCAGCTCTGCAAATGAACGGAGAACATTAACAACCACAATTTCACTGTTATCGGTTAGGGTCTGAACAAGTAGTGGAAGAATGTAGTTTTCCAGACTAGTTATTCCAACAAATATTGAAAGCCCTAGGATACTCTCTATGAAAGCCACCCTCAGGTTTTCATCAGGGTCGTTGAGGTAGGTAATCATATGGCTAAGTATGATGTCGTTTGTTTTATCTTTACCAAAAACAGAGGCCAAAGGCAATATATTCTTAAGCAAAGAGATCTTGGCTGATGAATCGGGATCGATCAGCAACTGGATTGTGAGGTTCTCAAAATTCTTTAAGAGCTCAAACTTTTCAACATGACTCCCCAATAGGATGGCCATTTCATAAAACTTGAGGGCAGTCTTTGCTAAATGGGGTAAAATTGTAGCAAAAATCATTCTCATGTATGAGCCTTTAGTAGTGGAGAGAAAAGAAGCTAGTTTGGGAAGAATGTACTCGGGGAAGATCAACACATTAACCGGTGTCAAATAGTCCACCAACAACAGTAATTGTGTCATGTACTTCAATGCGGCCGCTTGTACATCAATGGAAGGATCATTTAGTAAGTGAACCAAATACGGTAAGCAACGATCTAGTTTCTGTTCATCAGACAACATCTCAGATATCATCAAAATCAAATCACATGACTTGATTCTATAAGAAGAGTGTGTTGTGTTTCTCATTGAATGAAGCAGGATATTTAGTATGATTAAAGCAGAATCATAAGGAGTTTTTGAAGACTGTGGGATATGTGGTTCAACTCCTGGAAGCCGAAGCGTCATTGGAATCACATTCTGAGAGGGCTCTTCTGTGAAAGAATGTACTATGTTTAGGTCAAGGTTGACATCCAGTTTGTCACATATCATACCCATATCGTTGTAGATGCGTTCGATTCGACGGTCACATTCGTCAAATCGCCAGTTTCCCACAGAGTGATCGGATGGAGTACTCAATTCTAGCATGTAATCATATAGGAAGGAATAGAAGTACTCAGGGAAGACTTTTCCCCTATGTTTTCTCAAACAATCGTGTGCACTAATTCTCTTTCTTGGATCCAAATCTATCATTTCTTGAATCATGTTGCGTAAGTCATTATCGACAATCCCACTCAAGCTTGGAGTATATTCACCTTTTTTGTACTTGAACAACTGAGGCAATGTAAACAGGACCGAACCTTCCAGAAAAAGTTCGGCAACAGTACACCCCAGGCTGAATATATCCATCGAACTTGTTAATTTGTCAACTTCTTGATACTGTGTTGGAGTCCCTTCACCCAAAAACCTCTCGGGAGCCACATAGCAAACGTTCCTTCTACTTGTATCAAAGTAAAAAGAGAATTGACTCGGATTATTTCCAGGGAGATAAATGGGTTTGAACGGAGCAAAATCTGTCAAAAACACCATGTCCCAAGAAGTAAGTAACACATTCTCACTTTTGATATCTCCGTGATATTGCCCCCTTTCATGACATTCCATTACTGCATGTATTAATTGGAAAGCTATCCATTTCTTTTCAATGGGTTCCAAGTATGGCTGAATGCTAACTCTTTCATATAAAGTTCTCTGCTGAAATGGTCGAATGAGGTATCCTGCCCTTACGCTATCGATGACCAAGTTATATGGTATCACGTTTGGTACATCAAGCAGCTTCAGTCGTAAGAATTCCAACTTTTCTACCCATTCACTAAGATCCAAGCCGCTATTAGGTTTAACGAGGACTTTGACAACAATGCTCCCTTGATCGTTGAGGCCCTTCACTGTTTTTAGGAAACGAGAGGTCCCCAGTGGTTTATTGTATTGAATGTTGCTGAGGAAATCCACATAGGCTGATAGAGCAATTGGTTGAGCCGTAGGAGCCAACAGTGATAGTTCTGCGCCCATTTACGCTAGAGGAATGGCGATGAGATAGATAGATTGTTATCCAGGTAAGGAATGATACAAACAGTCACGTGACACATTACATGATTATGATTACTTAACAAATTCTAATACCATCTTGTTAACCGTAACTCTATAACGCACCAACGAAAAAACCTGGAGAGTCGTCATCTACTTCTTCATCAGTGTATTCATCTTCAGCATCATATATTTCCACTTCCGAACCGTCTGTGTATTCATTTTCATTCAGCTCAGCCTGCTCTATGAATGATGCTGTTTGATAGTCTGATCCATTAACGTGATGGAAACTTTGGGAAACAGTTTTAGCACCTTCTGAATCTTGATCCCTTTTTTCCTCGTCTTCACTTGAAGCATCTTCATCCTCTGTGACTTCTTCAACAGCCTTCTGTCTCAACGCGTCTTCCACATCTCCAGTATAGACTCGACACCAAGAAGCTGGCTCATTACATCTCAAGCAATGCCAGTATTTGTTCGGATCTGACTTTGGGAGATTCTTGCCTTCCTCCTTGAAGATTTGCAATTTTGAAAGAATGCACACATAGCAGTAAATATGTCCACAGGTAGTTTCGTATGGATTGGTGACTAAAGTATCGTTGAGGGAAATATCATTTTGAGCTCCCGAGTCAGAATTTTGTGAATTCTGGAAACATATAGCACATACTCTTTCCGGAAGAGAAGAAAAAACTTTTAGGTCCTCGTCAGTCACTTGGCTAGACTTGGGTGAAGTTCCTGTTATCGAGCTTACCAGTGACTTGGTAAACTTAGGTACTGATAATGCTGGCAAAATAAACACAATAAATTCTGTCAATGTGTTCCACACTAGTTGTCTATTTTGAAATTCATAGGATATCGTTTCTGGGTTTGAAGCGAAGGCCACTTGCGTAGTAACCAATGGTTTGAATCTAATGTTAAGGATTCGAGTAGTTAGGTCAGGAAAACTTCCAGATACCAGAAATGTAACAAAATTTACCAATGAGAGAACGGAATGTGCTTTCTCCAGTGTGGAGATCTGGGATTTTAACAGTTTGATAGTCTTTAATCTAATTCTCTCTAAGGTGCTCAAGTCTTCTCCATCAGTCTCTAGATCATAATCTTCGAAAGAGTACACATACGATTGAATCTTTTTGACAAAATACCCAAGCAACACGGATGACAGTAAAAGTATTTTCTTTGTAACCCTGAGTTCGGACTGTTGTTTCGACCTGAATTTTTTATTATGAACACCACCATCGTACATTACCAGATTCTGAAGAGTGAGGCCATAGCTTGAGTGCTTGTTCCATACGGTTACTTTAAAGATAAGTAGTTCCAGTAAGAGCTTTAACTCAGAGGCATAGTTGGAATGGATTCTCCCAAGCCAACTCGGAAGTCTGTTGCTGTTAAAAGCTCCAGATAGCTGCCGGTAGAGCATATCCGATATTTCGTTGTCTAGCAACTTAGCATCGAGTTGAAGGACCCTATTAGCTGGATTTGCCAATGGTATGAGCCTATTGGGCATCGTTGTTGAATACAAAGAAAAACAGTAGAAGGAGAGGGATGCTAGGTATTTTTGGTGATGGTTAGAGAACAGAGATAGCCGAAGCGGCCCATTTCTGAAGGGAGTGGGGTAGGCTTTTGGTAGCACCGAGGGCTCGGAGTGTGCTTGAAATGCACATGGGAGGGCCAGTAACGTGTACAACTCAAAAATGTCCCATTTGCTTAAACATCCAGTCGGTTAGCGTGTCTTGTGAGGACTCACTAGAAAGCTGGCAGATGGGAGCTAGTAGCAGGAAATTAGACCTAACCATTGAGCTGATGGGCGAATTGATAGCTTTTTATTTGAGCAAGTCGAGAGATGAGGCTTTGTAGCGTTCGTAGACAGGGAATGCGCAGGCATCGTTTGTACAGCTTGAACGCGCTGCTAACTGTTCGCAGATGGTTGGGCCAATTGCTAGATCGAGCTGATATTCAAGGTAGGATTAATATCGACCAGGTCAGCTTGTTGTATTCCGAGTTCTTCGGAGTTCTTTGAGACCAGAAGATCCGAAGCGCTTTGTTATCAAATGGGCTGGAGGAGAATGTTGGTTTTTGGGGTATTAAGAAGGATAAATACTCGACCTGAACAGCCATCGCTTTGCTTGTACCGTGCTAGTCTACAAAGCCGGCAGACTCAACTTATCTTTTTCCGGCTGGACTGACAGCATGAACAGATGCCGATTTCCCTGAGAAAGAACAGCATCCCTCATGCAACGGCTTTCAACTAAGATTTACCCGGCAAGCGGTCTTACATTTTCTCATCAACGGACGAAGAAAGAGTGTATCACAAAGTAGATTTACCTATTAACTACTATACAAGGAGTTATCAATATTCAAATACTTTAATCGTTGTTAGTACAACCCACATAAAAAAAAAAATTGTTCCTTTTGATAAGAGAAAATTCAGAGGTTAAATTTAAGGTAGCGTGAGTTTTTCCACATCGACAGAAACGTCTCGAGCCAAATGCACTCTAGTCATCATTGTAATCCATTATCATTGAGAATTCAGTTGTCTAACTTACTTATTAACTAGCTGATGGTGATGGGATGAAAAGTTTTTGAGTGCGCTCTTATAGAGAATCGATGTGGGGGTAACCCGGACACTAGCGTCCCCAAACTCATCAATTCTAGGGCTCTCCCAGATAGAGAGGACCAAACTCCTCAAGTGTCATACAAATATTCATTCTCTAGTCTTCTTTACGATAGCTCACCTTGTCTACCTTGACGTCTCCATCAATGCATGTGTACAAATACAATGTACAAACATTTCCTTGAATATCAAGCAGACAGAAACTTGGAATTGGGTCCAGCTGCTCCAGGGAGTCTGTATTTATATTATCAAGATCATCTTCGTCCGGAGTTACCTGGTTGGATGTTTCACCCTTGAAAGTTTGAGGTGAAGGTTTCTCTGACGTCTTTTCATTTGCCTGTTTTTGATGTTCTCTCTCCTTGTTATCTTTATCTTCCTTGCCGTCATTATCCTCTTCTTTGTCTTCAGCCAAATTCTTATCGACATTTAAAGCTTCCAAGTCCGCTTTTGAGGGAGCCTTTGTTGTAAATGCACCGGTTGCGCTGCCTGGATTGATGAAGAATTTGCCATCTAAGGTATAAGCCTCAATCTTATGCGTCCCTCCACTCACTAATACGTCAACATTCATCAATCTTGCTTGAGTCAGTAAACTTAGAGGATCCGCGTTGGGAATCACGTTGAAACCGTTGATGAGCCCTATCTTCAGTTTGTCATAATTGAATACTAAACTGGTGGGTAAACTTAGATCTCTATCAAATTCTCCTTTGACCATCTGAAAGTCTGGTGATATGCCCTTCAGGAATTCTAATGTGCTTGGTGACTCGCAAACATTTCCCAAACAAAGAACCTGCTGAATCTTGTCACCCGGTGCCAGCAGTTTCGTAAACTTTGCCGGAATACTTGAGGCACGATCAGGAATGTGAAAGTCTCCAATGGCTAGCAATAACATTATTAGTTGGTAAGAATTCCAGTAGGAGTCAGCGCGACATGTAATAACAGGGCCTCCATAATGTAAAACTATGGCAATACTGACGGCTACAAATGGCGTTAAATAGGCCGAATGCTGCCGCATTTTGAGCCCGTTCACTAAGTAGACAATTGGTCTACGACTTCGCAAATCTCCTCCTTTCAGCTGGTCTCCGGCACCTCCTTCTTCATCCTTTAGCACGCTCCGTCAAGGCTCATAGGGTACTAGTACATTGCATTTTCTCATTCAATCTCTAAACAATAATCTATATCTACTGCTTTCTGTCGTCAACAGAAGTAACAAAATCATTGATCAATTTTTCAACATCAATGTCATCCGAATTGCCAGTCACCACGCTGGTAACCTTATCGGAGCCTGCCTTGACAGTCTCAGCAGCTTTAGCAGCTCCATCCTTCACAGTTTCAACAGCACTCTGGATTGGAGTATTTGCCTGTTGAATTGGCTCGTCTTTAGGAAGAAACTTGGGAATAGCAATACCTGCAGCTACGCTTCCAAGTGTAGCCAATGCTAACTATCGACAGTTAATGTATGTTCAGTGGGTTTGCAGATCTCAAAAATCAAAACTTACAACGTGTGGACGGACAGTCTTTCCAAAAATAACGTAATTGGCTCCCATAGTATACAATTTATATTTGAGGTTGGTTGATTGGGTAAGGAAGTTTAGTTCTACGTCGAGAATCTAAGGGGTATCAGCCGAATTCGCTTACCTAATCATCACTATTGTCTTGTTTATTGGGAGAAGGTAACTTTGGCTTCTCTCCAATACATTTCAGCTTGATGAAAGCCCAAAAAGTTTAGAGCTTCCAGCTCGTCTTCAAATTGCTTGTTGGACCAGCCTCGGAAACGAAAATCAGCAATTGGCCCTTCCCAAAGTAGAAAACATTGATTGCTTGAAAGGTCCTCCAAAATTGGTTCTTCTTGATCCGTTTTCTCTTCGCCCTCTGGCTTTTTCTTGTGTTCGTTCTCAGTCCAATTGATCCTATTCAATAGCAAATTCTTGTATTTTCTAATACTTTTTTCACCTCCTTCAACCACAATTAACGAAAATGTATCTTTAACACTTACAATCGACCCCACCAGCGAGTTCTGTTTCGCATTAATGTCAACTTTATAGATATGCTTTGGGTTGACTAATCTGTCGATCTTGAAAACAGCACAATATATACCCCGGTCTAATTCCTTCATCTTCTTCAATTCCCTCTTTACAGCTTTTTGTTCCGGAGTCAACTTGCGCTCTTCATTAGTCATTTCGTGTTTCAACTTTCTTTCCTCCACCTCTGCTCGTACCTTTGCTTCTAGAGCGGTAGGATCTTTGATTGCATCATTCGTAAGCACGTTCATCAAATTCTTAAGTTTGACTTTCGGAGGAGGAGCTGGATCTAGCCCTAGTTTGATCCGATCCTGTATTTCTTTGTGCTTGATTGCTCGTTCGTTACGTCGAAGACGTTTTTGTTCCTCCTTTGTCAAGTATAAGGAAGGCGGGGCCGGTTCATTCTTTTCCCATGGGCACGGTATTGGAACTGGATGTTGAATATATATGGTGATTGGATTATCTTCGTCCTCTGAGTCAAGGAATGTAACGTCATCTAAGTTATCATATGAGTTTCCTTTCAACAGTGGCTTATCCCAAGGTTCAATCGAAGGAGGTAGGATGGGTTTATAGTATTGTTCACCGAGTGCTTCATCTGGTTCAAGACCAAGCGATTCTTTTTCGGATCTCAATTGCTGCTCTTCTTGTTGCTTTTTAAGTCTTTCTCGTTGTTCCTCAGCTTTTTTCACATAAGTTCCTTTCTCCACAAATTTCAATGGTCTATAGGGTCTTGTTGGTTTGCTTAACGTCGTTTGATCTAAATAAGGATTTAGCTGAGAAGCAGAAAAACCAGGTCTGACCTTTGTGTGTAGCACGGGATTATAATCTTTAGGGATGATTGAGCTGGTAACATTTTGCTTTAACAGCGGGTGTAATTCCACATTGAGAGCAGTTTTTTCAACTGTCTTACCTGTGGGAGTTCCGTTTAGTTTTTGTTTTGCAGCCTCCACTTTATCTCGCAGACTGGGTGGCAACTTGCTTTTCCGGGGGTTACCACTATGGTCATCCGTCTTACGCTTCATTGTGAGACAGACAATTAACTACCACATTACAATTTCTGATGTAACGATAATTTCGCTCCTGCGCATTGCAAGATCTGTTTAAGTAATTAGTTTGGTTGAGTTAGACTAAATTATAAATACACAATAAACGGTATCACACCAGTCCAAACCCTTCATGACCTTCAGTTACTGCCAACAACAAGGAGCCACGAAGTGTTTCATAAGACTCATACTCTGGTAAATCTATCTGGTTAAAGCAGGTGTGGGACGATGGTAACCGGTCTGTGGACCCGTAATCTCTATGAATACTGAACTTCGAAACGCCATCAACACCAGTAAGTTCTTTGAATCCTCCTAACGGAACCTTACTTGTACCTGTAGCAAACTGTAGCAACTTGGCCCTTTCCTCGACGTCAAAAGACCTAACAGCTCTCCAGAACCATTGAATCTGAATAGAGGATGGAGAATAATTCTCGTACACTGCGTTAGCCTTCCAATCATCGACGTCAATGTCAGGAAGTCCACTAATGAGTAGCTCCAGCTCCTGATCACCGAATATTGCCACCAAGTCTTTGGGGATGATTTCATGGAATCCTATCAGGAAGTTGTTCATTTGTTCCTTGACTGAAGTCTGCAGCCTGTATTCTGTAATCAAGCGAACATACTCTTGTTTGTTTTCTTCTGTTACAAGAATATTTCTGCCATTCGGTTTCAAATCAACTATTGTGTGCACGCCGTAATCATCTGATTCCACAGAAAATGTCTCATCTATGATATCCGTGATGTCATTTTCTAAGATCCAGACAAGAGATTTGTAGTAGTCCAAATCAAGTGTCTCCATGTCCTTCAGCGTGACCTGTCTACCCAAAATTCTTTTGTAGACAGCTCTGCTAAAATGGCAATCCAAAAAACAATTATCATAGACGGCCTTCCCAATTATACGTCCGATGAACTTGAAGAATGACAAATGCTCCGGATTGATGTAAGATGTTCGGTTGGGGTGGAATGTGGTTTTGTCAGACGCAACCGGTATGAAAAGTGCGTAATCTGGATTAAACATTTGCCTGGATAAAACCTGATACCATTCACGAGTCACACCACCAGCATCTACACCAGCTTCACCTTTGAAAGAAATCTCCAGTTTTGAGTTTTTAATTTCATCAACTTTTTTGAAGAATAGTGCTCTGTATGAATCCAAAAACACTTGCTCACGGCTAACAGAAATAGAGAGTTTTGGTCTCTTTTCATTTCCCTCGTGCAACCGTTGATCAAAGTAGTTTTTCTTACAGTCAAACTCCAATACCCGAGGATTTCTTACCAACATAGAAAAGGGCCCACTCATTAGTTTGGGATTGACACGTACCATTTGGTTTAATATCTTTTTATGTTCGTCAGTGAAAGTGAAAAACAAACTTTCGATCGGCTCGTTAACAAAATCATTCTTTTTCTGTTCATACTTCAAAACTTCTCGTATAGGTAGTTCCTTTACCTTGCTGTGCTTACATACAACCATCAAAGATTCAATCAATGGAGATAAGATTGTAGCAATATATTGCAGGGTTTTCTTATCACGAAGAGTTACCAAGCACTCGCTTAATCCACCCCATAATGGTCCCAAAGCCAAACTTTTGTAAAGGTTTGTTAGTGCTTCAATTTCAGATTCACTAGCATCGGCCGATTTTTTGGTATAAAATAGATAATCAAGCGCTGTCAATACACGCAAAAGTTTTGCTTGTTTGGAGCTGGCCGTAGTGAATTTCTCCAATGTTTCAGAAGAAAGTTCATCAACATTTTCATCCGCATTCTTGATTCTTGAAGAAAGTTGTTCTAAATCGACAACCAACTGCTTTCCTAGATTGGTAGCATTCTCCGAAATCTCTTGTGCAAGAATCGATCTTTTTTCTTCGAGAATAGATAAATTTTGTAAACCTCCAACCACTTTCCTAAATACAGAAGAAGTACAGTCATCTGTAACCAAAATGGATACAAGTTTCTTCAGATTTTCGTCAGATACAAACGGAAATTGAACGTCCGGTTTAACTGTTTCCCCATCCTTCAATTTTTTTTCTTGAAGCTTTTTGAATTTTCCCAAAGGTTTGGTTGCAATATGTACAGCATAGCAAAGTTGTTTCAATACAAAGCTATCCCCCAGGAAGATATTCCGATCCAAGAGGGACAACAGGCTGTTGATTGGATAGTTTGGACCCTTTTGGTAAGAATCTTTTTCTTTTAGTTTTTGTTTCTTGTTGAATTTCTTCAACAACTGCTGATGATCATGAAGAGTCAAAAAATAGTACCTGAATTCCACATCAGCGTTTAACAGGTAGTTGATAATTTCGAGTGCTTGAGTTGAGAGTATCAGGGGAGTGCAACTTATAGGAAATTGTTGCAATGCTAACTCCTTAGAGTCAATGCCACCATCGGAAATTGGTTCCTCTTTCAAAAGAATTTTTTGGGCAGCAGAGTTGCTGCGACTTGTTAATTGATAAAATATTCTTTCAATGGCCTTTTGATCTTGAGTTGCTTCATGCAGTACTAGCAGCAACATCTGCATTATTTCAGATCTAGTTTGCTTGTTATGAGATAGCTGTAAAAAAGCCTGTTTTAGAGAGTCAATATCATATTTGTTCTGAGGGAGGAACAAGAACCTGATCAGGGCACAGATCCCAAATTTGTCTACCAACGGTGTACGGTAGTATTTGTGTTTTTTCAACACAAATTTTTTCTTGGTCGACTGTGAAGCTGAGTCTGTTTCTTCGGATAAATCAAACTGATCAGAATCATCTTCATCATTACCTCGAAGAAGGAAGTTACGGAAATTGGATTCTTCAGTTTGTACTTCCCTTCTTATTGAATCAGGTAGGGCTTCCAAAAACTCAGAAGGTATATCATCCATGGAAGCATTGTCACCCGATGATTGTGCTCTTCGCTCTCTGATGTGCTGAGTGAAGACTTCCTCCCGCATATCATCAGGTAACGCAAGAAGAAAGCTAGGATCTATGCCGGTTCCCCTTATGTCAACATCTTCACCGCCAATATTAATAATGATAGGTTCAGAGTCTTCTTCATCTGATTCTGCGTCGGCTGTGTCGACCTGAGATTGTTGCTGCTCTGTTTCCAGTTGGCGAGATCTCTCACGTTCAAGAAGCTCTTTCTCACGCTCTTCTTGTTGTCTCTTGATCTCTCTTTCTCGTTCAAGCCTTTTTTGCTCTTCTCTTTCTTTCTTTTCCTTATAAATTTCATAACTTGGAGGAAACAACATATTGATGAGACCAGGTAGCAACCTGAGAGCATCATACTCTACCTTACCGTAGATATCGTTAGCAACACTCCACCTTTCGTAGGAGGATTTCATTTCTAAGCTGGGGGGCTTCATAAACTTTGAAGGACGATCAACTAATCCAATCAAGCCATTATTATCAACCACACTAACTCGAACGCCATCACGTTCAAATGCACCGGCAATTTGATCATCTGCTTCGAACAAATGCTCGATCATTGATCGAAGTCTACTACTTTCCATGTTTCCAGAAGCAAATAAATCTGGATCTTCCTCGCCAAGTCGATCGATTTCAACAATCTGCCTACCTCTACGAGATCCGATATGGTGTCTGTTTAGCTCTTCATGTTCATTATCTTCATCTTCATCTTCTTCGTCTTCATCTCCATCTTCAGCGCCTAGTATATTTAACCAGCCGTCGTAATCGGTATCATCACCAGCATCATCATCAAATGAAGGGTTCTCCGAATCAAAAGGTACTTCTTCATCAAAAGAGGCATCGTTTTGAGCGTCGGATTCATCATATTCAACATTTTCATACTCTCTTCCGTTGATCAAGAAATTTCCATTGTTAACAATTTCATACTCTTCATCAGTGGGTCCCTCGGAATTGGAATCATCCTCTATAATTTCTGCAGAATCTAAGTCCTCTATGACCATATCAGATGAGCCTTGATAAGTGTCATTTTCATCATCTTCAATATCGTCATCCTCGTCATCGCTGAATATAATCTCTATGGGGCCGTGCTCATTGTCCTCACTAAGATCTTCGTAACCACCTTCATAACCCCCCTCAGAGGAGTAATCTTCGTTGTCAACATCGGCAACATCATACATTCCAAGAGTCGAATTTCTGAGAAGATTTGGAGTGTCATCTCTATTATCCATATCTTCATCATTGTCCTCCTCCTCTTCACTGTCTGTACTGTGAGTGTCCTCACCATCTTGCCCATCCTTTAGTAAGTCACTGTAAGTGTGTTTGATACGGCCAAGACTACTAATGCACCCCAACAAAGGCTTCATCACACCATTAGCATTAGGGAAGTTTAAATCAAATGAAGAAACAAGACTCGTTAAAAGTGAGGCAAAATTCTTTTCCACCAATACTTTAGTCATCTGATATGCATCGTATTTAGTGAACAAGATATCCAAACCATGTCCACACAAATCCCTTTTTTCAGAGATCAGTTTTTGAAGCAATTCTGTAAAGACTGACAGCTTTCTGTACCTTGTACTGGGTGACTCGACAGAGCTATGAGTATCAGTTAACACTTTGGATAAAACGTCAGTGGTGAACTGCCTGACATAAGTCATGTCAGGGTCAACTTTCGTAGGTAGATTAGGATCAAACTTAGAGATTGGTGTGGAAACAAACCCAAATACTATCATTTTAATAAGATTTGAAACAATAACTCTTCTCTGTGTCTCTGATTCATCAAAATCACCAGAATTTTCTGTGCCCAATAAAGTATGAAGGATAAAATTCAAAGCCGTTGGCCGAGGTCTTTGACAGGATTGAATAGTCTTCTTTCTTGAGAATGTCAAAAATTCAAGTTTGCTTTGCTTATAACTAGAAACCAACTCGGCAGTCGCATGAAGCAAAAATACGGCATAACCAAAATGCTTATTCTCAAACAGTTTCAAAAGTTTTTGCTTTGATTTTCGAATATTATCCGGGGAAATGGGCTCAGAACTTTCAGGAGAGCTAAATATATCATTCTTGCAAACAGACATTAGCTCTAAGATTAGTGTATGAACTAGTCCAGTATTCTGTCTATAATCGGGTTCTTCACTTAGTTCGTCTGTGGACTTACCGGTTGTGGCATCAGTCATTATTGAATCTTCGATTTCGTTACCCTTCTTTAGAGGTACAATTGACAAGCTCTCTAAAGGATCGACACACTTAGAAAGCCTAACAGAAGAACCAATGCATTCTGCCAAAATCTGGGGGTTTCTAGCAGCTAATACTCCATTTGCTTTCAAAAGCGTACTCAAAGTTCTAGAATCTGATAACTTCTTCTGGAGATAGTGATCCATCAGCGTTTCTAATATAGGGCCAGTCTCCATACAAGTTCGCATCAGTAATAGCAGATAGTTCTGCAGCTTAGGAAAGTTTGAGTCGTCAGTAAACAAAGAGGATGCACGAATCAGTTCATTCAGGATGCCACTATCAAATATTTTTCGTGCTTTGAGGTCATCTTTTGCAAATATCGAAAGTACCCTTGAAAGTGCGATTGTGACCTCCATAGTCTTCAGATTCTTACAATGAATGATTGTGTCAAAAATTTCATCCAAGGGAGCTGACGGAGCCCGGTAACTATCGGCGAACTTCGGTATTTGAGCCTCTACTATATCGGCTATGCCAACTTCTAATTTCTCAGGTTCAGGAAAAGAAGTGAACACGAGAATATGCTCAAATGCAAACAGCAATTTAGGAAACCAGCTGCAATTAACAAACTCAGCAGAAATCGAATCTGCACAAAATGAGAGAAACCCTTCCAAAGATTCTGTTCCGAGATCATACACCTCAGAGTCCTTGATTAGATTAGCGAATAACCCTATAGTTCCAGCAAGCTTGTCCTCGTCTTCTGAGCTTGACGTATCAAGAGATAAAATAATAGCAAGAAGAGTACTAAGGATAGTTCGCTCAAAATTACTGGTTGTGCCTGGGTTCTTCAAAAAGACATGAATCAGTAGATCCGAAAGTTTTTCCACACAATCAGGAAACAATTCAGCAAAAATGAACCACCTTTCAACAAAAGCAGATTCGTTAGCTTTGCGCAAAAACACTAGCTCATCATGCGTGGAAAAATTGGAGTACTGTGGCTTCAAAGGTTCTAGCTTGGGGACAATGTACGGTCGATTCTTAGCCTCAGCCGCTAGTTCTTCAATACGGTCTTGCGAGAGATCACCTTGATAAAAAGGGACCTCATCTTTCAAAATTGGTGCCAGAGAGTTGCCTGTGGATTTCAAAAATTCTAAGGCATCGCTTCTATCAAGGCCCAAGCTGACCAAATAATCAACTCGAGAGTTTGTAGGATGAACATTTTGCCAAACCAATGGATAGAGTAACCCATTCGGAACCGTCGACGAGTTTTCACCTAGATGCGAATAAGCATTTTTACTAATCGTGATGAATAGTTCAACAATTACGGGCGGAAAACTCCGAACCACCTTGTCAAAAGAAAGCAGGTCAATGCCATCATCCAGGGGGCTCAGTACTTCAAGAAGCATACCCAAGCTAAACAGTCTGAATTGAGTAAGGAATGATGGGACCAATTCATTATGAAGCGTTCCAAAGCCGCTTATATCACCCTCGTAGTATACTCTTGCGGCAGGAATCAAAGTCAAATTTGACTTATTTCCAACTATCGCAAAAATGGACAGAATATACCTAATAGTATGGAGGGTTAAGCTTTCAATATTCATAGAAACTGTCTTAAAATTCTTTGATTCTTCTTTTAGTTTCTCGGGATCAAAAGTGGTTAACTGGGTAGAGCAAGAAATAAGAAGTTTTTTCAATATTTGGAAAGTGTCCGATTGAAGAAGAACGATAGCAAACGCAAAAATAGCTAGATCCAAAGTTCTGGATCTGGTGACAAGCAACCTATACAACAGACTGGTAACAATACCATGATATGCTCGTTCAATCAATATGTCTTGAGTTGATATGTTACCATATAATTCAGTGATGTAGATGGTGAAATCGGATAAAATGTGGACAGCATTCTTGAACCCAAGGGACGCTGGCCTATCTTGCGTTTTGTGCATTGTTATACGGCAAATTGAGCCAAACGTGAATCCAAGCCAAGTGTGGGCTCTGTTTATTTGCAACCTAAGCTGGGCAATATTCTTACTTTTAGTGTTAGGAGCAGAATCTATCTTCTTTTTTACATCTGACTGCTTACCAAGAGTCATTTGAACGGGAGCAAAATCCACCTTCGCAAAAAATGTGGTATCCTCACAAACAGAATCTGGAGTGAACCTCTGGATAATAACTTCCTCTAAAATAAGCCTCCTAAAGTATAATACTAACTCCTTCAAGAGTTTAGCCCCCTTCTGTGATGTAAAATAACTGGATGCTTGGCCCATCCGTTCCGAAAAAAGGCTACCAGGAGAAAAATATGAGTCTGTTAAAAGAAAAAATAATGCGTTCAAAGTCTTCATGTTATCAATGACTTTTCCACCTATAATATTCCCGTTCTCCATTTTTTCATATTGAGAGAAAAATGAGACGTCATCCTTTTCATAATGGGTAAATTCATGCAGTTTCCAAGTGTACTCGTCAATACAGTCCAATAGGGGGACAAAACCGTAGTTCCTATCTTCATCATCGTAATACTTGAGAACACCCATGAAACTGTACAAAGAGTCAGAAACAATGAAATCATATGGTGCATTATCAATGATGATGAACTTGAGAAGCTTCTGAAACGTTATTTTCTTAGTGATATCTTTCCACCTGGAGTTGTGTTCCAAAAGAACAGTTATCAAGTAAGTAACATTTTCATACATTAAACCACCTCGGGTTGCTTCTAAAGGCTTTAGCTTTTCAACACCTTCTTCCTTCTCAACTACGACATCATCTTTGGACTTGTAAAAAGAACCATTAGGGTGTTGAAAGAATTCTGTCGGAGGAAAAGTTTTTGACACAATGTTGGGTATATCTTCAATCAAACGGATAATATTGTCCATAACAATAGGCTTCAGCTCTGGAAAATGTCTGGTCAGCTGGTCTAAAGAGTTAGCCAGCTGTGGTGCTGCTTCCACAAGTTCGTAAGAATAGTTATCGTTTCTGAAAATTTCAAAAAATATGTCAATAGACTTTGACTCAACGACTTTATTTAAACCATCCTTGTTTAAAGAAAGTGCGCCAAAAACATCAAACAATGATTGAATTAAGTCATTGGAAGAGTCGAAGAGCTGTGGATAGCTCTTCAACAATCGGTCAATAGTTCCAGACTCATTCAAAATAGAAAAAGCAGTTGGCTCTGTATGTAAAATGGCGGATACACTCGACACAACACATATAACAATAGGTGAACCAAAGGTTTTTGGATTGTCCAATACCAAGTTGAAATGCTCCAGCAGTATAGAATCAAAAAGGTTTCTCATTCTATCTCCAGAATCAGTTTGAATCAAGGAAAGAACAAATATCATCAGTTCTCTCAGGTAAAGCATTTGATGAAATGAGATATTATACGACACAATTATATCGGCGGGGGGAATTCCAGGATTTTGTAGGGAATAATGGATTTCATCATCGATTGCTTTCAATAACAGTTGGAAGCCATTGTTCAAAATAAACTTGTCTAAACTTCGTGGAATGACTTCAATATATTGACACAAAACAGTTATTCCCGCAGATAAATGAAATCTATGCGAAGATCTGATAGATAATAGGTCTATCAAGAGAGTTAATATGTCTGTATTGGATAAGGATTGAGCAACGTGTTTCGTAGCCAACAAGTTCCGTAGCAAATTAAACAAAAGGATACGATTCTCCGGGATTACCACAGAATCATCTTTCATCATCTTGATGTATTGTTTGATGTAACGGAACAGAGAGCCATAACTGACATGTCCATTGAGTGCTTTCAATATTTCCAAAGAGAACACTTTTCTATAGGAGATGCACTCCAAAGCCTTTCCTGCAGACTCGTAAATGATATCTGGTGTCTCTAAAGAGGGATCTATTAATTCACACAAGTCGTTGATGAGAGTAGAGTCAGATGAAAGTACGCTATCAAGAAAGTCCGTTGCTGATTGCATACAAGACAAGTAGCTGATAGCCATGCACTTAATAGAGACTAACTGTTGTCTCAATTTCAAGCTTTCGAATGTGTCAGTGTTAAAGGCCTTTGCTATCTGTACTGCCAATGCAAAATCAAAAAAGCATTCTTTGGGTAATTTGTCGTAAAATTTATCAAAGATCTGTTGAAGACTGAATTTTCGCATATTTTCTTCTGAGATTATTAAATGTTGCACTCCCTCCCTACTGAAGTTGACGGATTTCTGCTTGGAGGAGGAGGCATCATTGCCGGATGATGACTGTGTATTTGTTGGTGTTAACTTAGACTTTTTTCGTTTAGGGCCGATCTCATTAGTACGTTTTTCGTCCGAATTGTAGTACTCAAAGTCGAGCATTTTCCATTTTGTTGGAACCTTACGGCTAGTAAGCTTACAACAATCAGCAAGATTAAACTGTCCCTCAGAACCAGGATCTGTAGGTGATCCCGCATTCAAGCTTACTGGTTTGTTCGAAAGTACCGGCGGCGTCGGAGGAAGGAAACCAATGGACATGTTTACAAACTTGTCTATTACTTTTGACTCTTTGTATTTCATGGTACCGGTTTGAATTGTAGCATCACCCAGAGCCACGCACAGACGTAACGCAGCCAATAAAACGGGTACCGAACAACAATTAATAAGATTGTAGACGTGTTTAGTTGATGCGTATATGGAGTTATTGTAACAGTTAGCAAACAACAAACTAGAAAAAGTAAGTATTGCCGCCAGTAGAGACTCATCGGCAGGTTGAATCTCAACGGGTTTTGCAAACTCTTCTTCTAAATTGTACTTGGTAACTTTCTCTTTCAAAATAGAATCCATTCGGTTAAGTAGAGGGACCCAATAGTATAGATCGGTCTTGCTGGAGTTCCAGCAAGTGACTTTACCAAGCTCACTTTCTAACTCAGACAATGAACATTCCGATAAGTATTTGATGTAGTTCTTTGTGTGATCGGGAATTTTTACTTCTGGCCGGACGATGGTTTCATCAATCAATTGAGAGTCTTCCATTGTTGCTGTGTGTTGCCACTAAGAGAGGAAAAGAAACTTAGGACGTAATTGACTGATCCAGAAAAGTACAATAGAACGATACAAAAAAGACTTGAAGATGGCAGTCAAGTTCCAATGAATCTTAAACACAAAAAACGGATTCCCAAAAACAGAAACTTATTGAATTCCAATGTAGAATTTAACAGTTCGGGTTATCGTTGGGCTGTTCTTGGTAGTTGGTACTAGGTAGATAGACTTCCCCTTTGGAAAAAAAGAGCTAGGGAATAAGTTGTGGTATAAGGGTTCGCTAATCTTTGATCCGCTGCACGCCCTCCTTCCTATTCCCTATCGTTGTATTTACTCTGCTTATGTCATATCTGTTTACCTTTTTCGTGATTGTGCACATATACAAGACGCCAACCGATTATATGGGTGATACTGACAGCATTTCAACTAACTACACGATGGACACCAACCAGAAGGACCAAGAGGGTTCAACAGCTGCCAGCAGTCCTTCAAAGATAGATCTCACCGGAATGAAGCCCCAACCACTTCCAATAGCGCCCAATATGATTGATGGTTTAAAGCCTGTTAGGAGAACCAAGATTGGCGATATTAAATCTTTGTTTGAGCCCAAAGGTGACGGTTCGCAGATTGTCCACTTGCTAGCAGAAATTAAGGATACACTAGAAGAACAGAATGTTGCTAAGACGACGCCCAATGCTGAATTATCCGATATTAAAGAATTGTTGATAAGCATGGTTGACAGATCAAAGTCCAATAAAGCTCTTCTCAACACCTTGATACAGGAGGAGAGTACACCAGATAATGAAATGCTTGTGGAAATCAGGGACATGATCTTCAATATGATAGATAGATCCAAGACGAACAAATCGTCATTAGATGACCTTAGAGGCCATTTCGATGAGCAAATTTCAGATAGGTTGAGTCAAGTCTGTAAAACAGTTGAACAGCAGTCAACGGATATTCACGAGAAGATGAAGACTTTATTGGACAGTAAGGTCAATAGCTCCTTACTTTCTGAATTGGATAGCAAATTAGGTAATATTGTTGACCATGAAACGGAGGAACTTAAATCTCTGAAAGCAACAGTTTCCAGTTTGACCAAGAAGTCGGATATACAAGGAATTGAATTGAAGCTCACAGATTTTTCTGAGAGAATGGAAAGACTTCAAGAGAGCAATGATTTGAAAGATTCAAGATTGGAGGAAAAGTTTGACAAGTTAGTGCAGGAACTAACAACAAACAACACAAAACTAGAATCTCGACAGGAATTGAAGGAGAAAGAGTTGGAACAAAAAATAGTTGGAAAGGACGAAATTATCGATGTATTGAAACTAGAGATTCATGATCTTCACAGGAAATTGCAATATTCAAACGAAAAACACACAAACGAATTGGAAGCCAAAAGTAATGAAATTCTAAGCTTGCGACAGCTATTGAATGATTCCAATATGCAAAATACTGCGATCCAAGAGGAGCTTTCCACTTTAAAGGCCAAAGGCTTAGAATCGTCTCAGCTTCAGGCAAGCATCGAAGAGATGAAAAGAGAAAAGTCAGTGCTAACAAGAACTTTGATCTCTTCATGTGCCCGTATCAAAAACCAACAAGAAGTTTTCCAACTATGGAGTGATAGAACAGAAGATATAAAGTCTAATCTGCTCACCCTCCAAGAAACCTTAAAAAGTGACCGCTCGTTCATAATCCCTCTGAAACGACCGTCAACTGAAGGAGTTGACCAACTTCAGGAATCGAAAAATTCTCCCAAAAAGCATATCGAAGTACATCACGAAGAAGTTGGTAACATTTCCAACGGTTCTATTATGAGTCCCATCTTCATGGAGAAACTCTCGCCCAAAAAAAGAATTGTCAGCTCCCCATCCAAGATACTATCCAATCGATGCCTCAATAGTAACAGCGCCACACCTTCCAAATCCCCCATAAGATTGTCTTCAACAAAAAATTTTACAGAACAGGAGAACTGACCTAATAGTTGTACTATATATAAAGAACCTCATAGACACGGCAGTCCACCAAGTTATTGTTTCCATAGATTACGTAAGATTCAGCAAGATTTGGTACGCGTTCTGAATATAATATGTCAGTGTTACTTCTGCATCATCGGATGAATTGTTCCTAACTGAGCAATAACTGATGGCAAATGGACAAGCAGCATTCCATTTTGAGCTTTTATTCTTCTTTCAATACAGATGTTGTCGACCTAAGACTGGGAGCGTCTGAGTCCAGGGTTAGTTCAACTGGAGTTAGTTCTACCTCTTCAAATGAAACTACTGATAGAGGTGTCAACGACAGGCGAAAAGTCGTGAAAATTAATGATCTGCTGACAGGAAATATGATCAAACACAGAAAGGAAGTTACTGAGGCATCAGAAACAATTGAAGAGACCATGAGAAATCTAGATCCAGTACGAGATATCAGAAATCACGAAATTATAGATCTGGATCAAGAACAACAAAATCCACCACCAAAGAAAAATAGGGTTTCTTTGCTGTCTTTATTAGATGGAAAGGGAGTCAGAGATAAACCAACTAAACCTATTGAGGATACAAAGCTATTGGTCACCCTGAAAATAAGCTCATCAGCCTTGAAAGATATCCAAAAAAAAATCGACAGACAAGAGTTGCATACGCCAGGAGTTGCAATATCAAATCGAGATCCACTGAAACCTGCATTTTCATTTTTAAATGAAATTCAATTAAGGGCTCAGAGAGCTTTAGAGAATAAACATAATGAATCAGGGAGTGACTGTCTCAGCTCAAAAGGGATGCTCCCCCCACCTTTGAAGGTGGGTGATTTTTTGACACAAAATGTCACTGATGAGGTTTACAACTGCCCCAGACGGACGCTGAGCCTTCCATCAAGAGCCAATACTCGTAACCACGCCGTTATAGACTTTCCCCAAGCCCTGGGGGATTTGAAGACAGAAAAAACTAATCCAGATCCTTTGAGAGCCACGAAATATCACTACACTACATCTGACTTCCAATACCATGACCTTACTAGGCTTGTGCAAGAGCAGGTTCCTGATGTGAAACGGCACTATGGTTTGGAATGCTTGATAGGGCTTTTTCATGATATTGATTTTCAACGCAAAATTGCCCACAATTCAAGTCAATGGATAGATCTGTTCAAACCAACAGAATACAAAGAACTTTTATTCTCTTCGGACGTATCAACTGGCATCAATGATTGGATACAGAGTGCGTTTGAAAAGCTACAAAACATGGATAGAACCAAGAGAAAGCCAGCTCATGCTTCGAAGAAGCCAAAAAGAGACGACAATCTCGATGACTTTATTGTATATGATGATATTGAAACGATTGAAGTAGAGCTCTTTGCGCCACTATTAATAATTGAAGGACCAGCGGGTTCAGGAAAAAGTAGTAGCATATTCACCATCGTGGAGAGACAGATGAAAGGTTTTGTTTTTGAAATCAACACAGGTGAATCTCGAGCTAGGAAGGATATAGGATTCCATTTGGAGCAGATAGCTACGACCAAGTTGGTCAAAAGGATGACTAAAGGGTATGCGGACATGCTGGACATTTCAGTTGAGGATTTTGAGAATATTAGCAACCAGAAAGGTGTCATCTTATTTGATGACTGTGATGTAGATTTGGAAGATGATAAAGATCTTTTCATTACTATCAAAAACCTATTGGAATATTCGCATCGCCCTATCGTTCTAACCTGCACTGACTCCACAAAAATTCCACCCGACCTGATCGAGCTTTCAACAGTGATCCAAATAGACAGGCCAGATGAAAAACTGTTGTCTGATTATCTATTCATTATTGGATGTTTAATGAGGTTCACTATTGACCGACCCATACTCAACGAATTGGCCCGCCTACAGGACATTAGAAGGTCATTAATGCAATTGCAAGCCATATGCAACTGCAAACCACCGGAGGGAAAAATTATCCAAGTAAAACAAGTTACTCCTAATACATTTGAAAAAGTTGTGGCTGAGTCCAATATACAACAACTAGAGCGGTACTATGATTCGTTACAGGATGATGTGATGCTACCCACAATACCAAACTTCGATAGTCTACGTGAGGAATATCTTGAATTTTATGCTTCAAAAGCAATTAGGGCTGGTTCACGGAAATGGAGACCTCTTTACAAGAATAGTAAGACGTATCTGATCAAGTATCCATTCTCCGTATTTCAAAGACTCTCCATTACCAATACCGCACTTTTTACAGAATTGGCGCCGATAATCCGATTATTTGCCAGAATGGACGTAATAATGGATGGAATCAGGCGATTTTTGCATAACCCTACCAAGATACTACTTGGTTTGCATTCTAGATAGATATTCAGATAGTTTCAATGACTTAGTAGTCACACTCATCTCTATGAGGAGTAAGTATTCACTTCCCTCGAATCAGTCCCGAGTAGTTGAGAATCAGTAAAGCAACGGCGTGCGTGTGCCTCTCTCTGTTTTTTCCCTCTCAACTTTGTTTCGTTTTCCATTGTGTCAGTGGCGATGTCTGAGTTGAGTGATTCTGAAGTTAAAGTTGAGGTTGAAGAGCAAGCAGTCCCAAAGAAGACTCCAAAGCAGGAAAGTTCTGAATCTACCAATGGATCTGCTCCGAAGAAACAGAAAAGAGGATCAGCGGCTTCAGGTCAAAAAGTGTCGGCCGAGATTCTTCAGAGACGACGAGAGGGGAGAATAAAGGCACTAGCCACGTTGCAGTCGAAACTGGATAAGCTTGGTATCAAGAGAGTTGATCAGAAAAATGCTTTACCTGCCTCTACTGTTCCCTCAATTTCATTAATCAATCAAAAGAACTATTTTACAGGTTATTTGAAACGAGATGAGCAGAATCTGAGTATCAAGAACGTGAAAGAAATGAATCGTCTCCTGGCAGAGAAAAAGAAGAAGGATAAATTGTCAAAGTCGAGTGCCGGTACTTCTACCAATACTCCAGACGTAGATGGCGAGGACGAGGATGATAATGATGGAGATGTCGACGAGCGAGTCGGCTCCAACACTATTGTCATGCATCCTGGAACCACAAATATACGAATCGGACTTGCTACCGATATTGATCCTAAAATTATTAAGAACGTGATTGCCTTTCCAAGACGGCCTGGACAAGAGAGTACTAAGGGTTATATTTTTGAGTCCCGTAAGGGATCTGAGCATGAGGCCAAAGAGTTTGAGACGCACCTTCCTTCGATTGTGTCTAGCTTCAGAGAAAGAATGAGATACTATAAGAGAAGAATATTACCAAATTCCAACGAAACGGTTGCTAACTTCAATAAACGTCAGGAACCTCAAGTTGTTGAAGACCATAACGATATTCATAAAGTTGATTTCTTGGACTCAAAAAAATTATTGAATGACCCAGAAGTCAAATATTTGGTTGGAGACGACGCCCTCCGTTTGGATGATTATTCTGATTGGATATTGCGATCTCCTTTCTACAAGGGAAATTTCAATGAAGACAAGTCAATTTACAGATCAAATCAAGAAATACTGGGTGATATTGAGCTTGTCATCAAAGAAGGACTTTCCAAAAATTTGGGTATTGAACCTGCGAAGTACGCAGATTTGAATATTATACTCATCATTCCCAACTTGTATGATAAGACTTATGTCGCCGAGATGACAAACTTGTTGATCAATATGTCTTTTGCTAACATTGGAGTCTTGCAAGAGGGTGTGAGTGCAACGTTTGGATCAGGTATTTCTAATGGTTGCGTCATTGACATAGGATCCCATTATACGAAAGTTTGCTGTGTTGATGAAGGCATGATAATTCCTAATTCTCAGATTGAACTTGATTATGGTGGGGATGATGTAACCAAGACTTTTGCCAAAATGTTGAAACGAAACCAGTTTCCCTACAAAGAACTAGATCTTTCTCGTATCACAGACTGGAATTTGATCAGTCAACTAAAAGAAAAGTACTTAACGTTTGAAGATGCTGATATAGCCATTCAATTATACAACTTTTCAGTTAGGAATCCACATCAGCTGACAAAAAAGTACGACTTCAAAGTGTTTGACGAAGTTATGATTTCTCCCATGGGTTTTTTTTATCCTGAAGTATTCGGTGCACGAGGAAGCCCCATCAACAGAAAGGGAAATTTTTTTGACGTACACAGGGATTACTTTTCAGGAAGATATGATTCTCCCTTAAGTAGATCCCAATTGGACCAAGTTGAAGGAAAGTTTTTGGCGAATATGGAGGATTTGGAAGAGATTGTCAATCGGTTGCTTTCTGAATCTTGTGGTTTAGGATCGAATTACAACATGGGAAACAATAGTAACACTTCAAGTGGTAACAACAACTTAGGGAACACAGGTGCAGCAACTGCAGGTTCTGAGGATAGCTCAGATTACATGGAAATTGAGGAGACTAAATTGAAAAAGCAAATTAAGAATTTCTTAGAACTGAAGAAAGAAGGTAAAGGTTTGAATCTTACACCTTTGGAATTAGCTGTTATTGAAAGCATATCGTATGCAGGATTCCAAGATATGAACAAGCTGAAAAAGCTTTATGAAAATATTCTGATCGTTGGGGGATCTTCGAAGATTGATGGGCTAGATCTAATTTTAGTAGATCGAATCCATATCGCCAGATCACCAGTTCTATATAGTACCAGTTTGGACCAAGCTATAAAGTACATTACGCTCAAGAAAGAGGAATTTGAAAAAGCCAACAAGGATAGCAAAACGGAAGGAGATGTAAAGGAGTTCAAGATAACAGAAGAGCATTTGGAACATCTTAGAGGTCTCCTAGAGGGGACCTCTGCTGTGCCGATCGAAATATTATCATCTTCGAGAGATATAGATCCAGCTGAAATGTGCTGGAAAGGAGGATCTGTTTACGCCCGACTCAAGATTGTCAATGAAATGTGGATCAACAAAGAGGAATGGAACATCTTCAATGATCGTGCATTCAATTATAAGTGTTTGTTTACATTCTAAGCAATAAATAGTAACACTAACAGAAATATCAACGCAATAATCAGCAATATGATACAACAGTCGCTAGCTCTTTCCTTATTCTTTTCTATGAACCACTCGATTCTCTTAACGCCAGAGGTCAACTTGCCTCCAACCCGATCAAAGTCTGTATCCAGATCATCCAATAGGATACCTTGGTCCTCCAGCTCTGTACCCATAGTGGAGGCTTGAAGATGAATGTTTTGCATGGTGTTGTAGACGCTATCAAGATGCTGGTCCTGCTCTCTCAACACCTCCTGCTGTTGGAATTCCTGGAAAGCAGTGTCATTATTAAATGGGTTCTCGTTACCGTAATCCTGTGATATTCTATTTGCCATTGTGGTAACTTCCTTAGGTCTCTTGGCCAGTTTATCATTCCAATGTAAATTCAGCTGTTGAAAGGTAGCAGAGATCTTATCGACTTTTGCTATCCTCTCGTCGAGTTCTTTTTCAGAGATATTATAATTGTCGTTGTTCTCTCGTATGATTCTAACAGTGTCCCTGAGATCCTGGATTGTTTCATTTAGTTCCTGTTTATTATTCTCAATATCGTCAATATTACTTTGGTTGATGTTCTTGGGTGTGAGATTATTTATGATGCCATCCAGCTGATTAACCTGGGAGACGGCATCTTTGTAAACATCATTAAATGGATCCATGATGTTTGTTCTTAAGGTTTCTGAGTAGTCTGTGTGTTACTTAAGGCTGAGCTCAGCCTTTGGATCTTAGTCGCGCATAGCCTCGTAGGAGATGCCCTGCCATAGACGTATGATGGACATTAGGAAGGTTATCAAGTTCAGTGATGTAGGGGACATTACGATGGCAGTCTGTGGTATACACTTCCGTTGCCGTCTGTTTTCCTTCAACAAGGGAATCCGGCGACAGTCATATTCGACTATCTAGAATTGGCAGGCACCCGTGTAAATCTAATTCCTTCTAGAAAAACAGAAATGATAGATACACGACCGGAAATTATTCTAGATGCAACTATCCTTATCGGACTTGGTATTGGCAAATTTGGATGATACGATAAATAGGCATCTTAAATGACTCTCCTATCTGAACCTCAAACAGTTTTGTGGGTTGATTAATTGGCGTGAGCCATTTTATAAATTGTGCCCAGGAAAACTTTCCATTCTCACTGAAAAATATCGTATCCAACCCTTTTTTCCCCCCCTGTCCAGATCGAAATATATTTCAGGAATTGACCCCTCATCTCCTGATATCATCACATCACTTTCGGTTATTTTTGCGATTTCCCCATTGGGTAACTTGCGATAAATACTTTCTAGTCCCACAAAATCTCCTACAGAGGGTACTACCTCCTTTCTATCATAATATCGCAGGCCCGGTATGAGTTTGAATGTGACCCCTAGCATACTACTGCCTCATATACCCAGCACTGGTGTGGATCGGTACAAGAATGTCAATTTTCTTCTGAGACTCAATGAGGATTTGGTTTCAGCAATTCAGGAAACGACGTTGGAGCAGGACGTTCCGAAGTTGATTGTGAAGAATGGCAAGCTCTCATTTCGAATTAAGGGCAAGCTGTTAGAGGCAACCGTTCTGAGGGATAATCTGAAAACAGAACTGTATAGTTCGTCTGAAGATGAGAGATTTATCAATATGGGGACTCTGGACTATAAGATCAATATGGCCAAGTCAAATATTGCCAGATGTCCTCAGCAGCCACATAAGTCCTTACTCAAAACTTCCGCATTATCCCATCAAAGATCTCACCCTTTCTTGTTAACATCGTCATCAGCACCACCATCACCATCGCCATCTTCGTCATCATTTTCCAGTTCTCTTCACTCAGACGTACAGCATCTAATTCAGCAATTTTTGTTGAAAGGCAACTCATTGACCAAGGAAGAAGTCGGAGCTTTGATATCAAAATCCAAAGTTCCAAAGGCTGCTCTTCGTCGAATGATATCCAAGGTTCACGATGTAAACTACGTGCTGCGGGATTTTTACCTCCTTCAAGTCAACTGTCACCTCCTAGGAGCCATGCAGAGACATACCATTCGCCAGTATTTGAGTTGCAAGTTGGATCAGATTGGCTATCCAGAGAATCACCCCTTGAAGCTGAAAATTTTGCATGCACTGCCAGACTTTAAGTTCTTTAAGAAGAAGAAAATTCAGTCGCCCAAACCAGTAGCATCGCCTATAGCGTCAACTAGCAAGGCTGAGAACAATTCACCGTCACCTTCTTCATCTGCCTCTTCAGATGGTTTAAAGAAGAGAAAGGCGGACAACGTGTCGCCAATCACAAGTTCCGAAGATGATGTCAAGAAGACCAAAACTACCAAAACTACCACAACACCTGTTCCCAAGACGGTGGATCCGGAACTTTTGCAATTGGCAATAAACTTCAAGGCAAAATATCCCGAATACGAAAAGCTCTACAAATCGTTATCAAAACCAAATTGTGATCCCAACCACGACAAAAGCTGGGAACACAAGCAGCTTACTAAATTGGTGAAGATGCACAATCAACTGAGCGCTTGGAAAGCGAAGTTATGGGAAGAAGAAGACAACATGAGGGCGAAATCTAGTGGAAAGGTTTATATTAAAGAAAAATAGCATTACAACACTTTATCATATTAATTGTACTCTAGATCGTAGCTTTCCCCCTTGGAAGTTCCTAATGGCCTTCTTTTCCACATTTCTCTTCTGCAGCCTCCTCCATGCTTCTAATACATGGCCGGAAGTGATCGGACGCACGTCTTTATCTGGCCCATCAAATAAATGTTTCCTCTTCCTGTGGCTTTCTTGTAATTTTTGGATAGTGGTGGTGGATGAGGCTAGATCACCATTCTGTTCTTCTAGCATTTTGACAATCAACGCCTCCTCGGTGATAGAGCAGACCATTTCAAAGGTCAAGAATCCCAATATATCAATCACATCATCACTGGGTCTACTTTCTGCCAAATGTGATAGACCACACCATTCTCTGAACCGTTTCGCCTTTCTGAAGGTAAAACTGGCCTGCCTACACTCAGACCAATGGACATATTCTTCTTTAGTCATATTCTTTGTTCTTTCATCATTAGTTTTAAGTCTCTTTAATGAAGCTAATGTTGCTGCCCTTTCGTCCTCATCCTCTGCGTCATCCTCATTGGTGTCCAGTGGTTGTTCTGTGAATACGAATTGCAACTCCCAGGGAAGCCGTATCTTCGATTTCTTGTACTTGCTGAGCATCTTGCTGTCCATGGATGTGCTTGAAGAGGAGCCAGGAGCCCCAGGAGCCCCCGATGCGGCCACCTGGGATGTAGAATTGTCCAGCAGATCATCACCTCCAATATCTGCCAAATCTCCACTTTGTTGATCTTTGGCATTCTTACGAACATCTTTCCAACTAAGGTAGGTTCTCAAACGATTCACCTTGGCCTTATCGTGTCTAATTAGAAAAATGACATCCTCGGGAACTATAGATTTGGTACCTCGAGAGAGGGCAGTCTGCGAGGAATGGAGTACAATTTCCACCACCTGTGACCTGACAATGTCTTCAATCAGTGATGTTGTCTCCACGGGGGGATCATTTGTTTCTCCAGACACAAACATCATCTGTTGTATCTCCATACGATACCTGTACTTGTGATCCTTGTCTTTGGCGTCAGTCATTTCAGGCAATGGACATACAACATGAAATAATCTTGTCTTGAAGGAAGAACTAGTTCAAGTTAGATGTTGGAGAGCGCGACCAGAATGGTAGATATGCTGTTAGGGGAAATCAAATCCGCGCATCATTTGATGGTCCGTTCCCCGAACCATATAGCCTCCCCTAGCGGTAGGAAAAATTAGAAGATTGCGATAATCCTGTCAAAAGAATGGTATTCATAAAAACAACGGAACCAAATTTTGTGGCGGAGAATGCTGATTTAGTTGATATACCAGTTCCTACTGATCCTTCTATAAATGTGATACGGCCACTGCATCCCATAATTCGATACCAGATTGACGATAACAAAGTGCCCGGTAAGACATGCTTGGTGATACTGAATCAGAAAATAAACCTCTTCCCGAGGGTGTTTGAAAAACTTTGGGATAACACATATTTACGGGTATGTGCAGACGGTGGGGCCAACCAATTGCTGTCATTTGTGCGAGAGAATGGTTTAGATGAGCAAAAGTATCTTCCAAAGTATATTGTTGGAGACATGGACTCCCTAACAGAAGAGACCAAAAATTACTATCTAAGTACCGGAAAAGTGATTGTGAAAACTCAATCAAGTCAATATGCTACAGATTTTGATAAAGCCATCACGGTGTGCTTTCTTCACTTCAACTATCCAAACTTTTTCAATGATTTTGATACCTTGAATCTTGACGATAATAATGGACTCACAACTTTGAAGAATTCCTTGGACACCAAAGAATTTACCGTGCCCTTGGACATGATCTTTTTGGGTGCTATAGGTGGAAGGTTTGACCAGACCATCCATTCGATAGGTGAACTCTACAAACATGCATCAGATAACCTACTCCAAATGAGGTTTTTCAACACAGAATACTTAGAGATTATCTTTCTTGTACCCAAGGGCACTAATTTCATTGTCCTAGAGAAACAGCATGTGGATGATCCTTTATGTTATTTGGGGCTGTTGCCCTTGAACAATCCGTTTATAATGCACACCAAAGGTTTGAAATACGATGTTGCCAACTATGCAAGTTCAATGACTGGTAACATAAGCTCCAGCAACTACAACGTTGGAAGCAATGGTTTCTACGTCCAAAACACCGATCATTTGGTGGTTAATATAGATTTGAATCATATTCTAGGCGAGGTATGATAATTATAAAAAATGACTTTAAAAAAAGGGGTGTAACTTTACTATGCAATTTTCTTGTTCTTCTGAGCCAAAGCAGCAGCCTTTCTTTCGGCCTTTAGCTTCATACGTTCTTCACGTTCCTTCTTGGCCTCAGGACCAGCTTCCGTGTCCAGGGTGTAATCCCACCATCTGAAACTGGAAGCATAATTTCCAATGAAGTAGTGGTGGTGCAGATCATGGTGCTCTGCGCCAGCCCAGAACGGTACAAAGTTATGCAATGACCAAGGGAAGTCGTAACCAGAATGGGCGTCAACAGCTTGGAATAATCTAAGAGTGATCCAACAAGTAATGGTGAACAAGTGTAAGTCTCGGGTGAAATAAGCCCACAGGAGAGGGAATCCAACAGTACCAAAACCAAGAGCCATCACTTCAACAGGGTGGGCATACTCTGCAGCCAGTCCAAAAGGAGCGGCATATCTATGATGCTGCTTGTGAATGTACTTGTAGAATGCACCATAGTGGAATAACCTATGAAACCAATAGTGCCACAAATCCTCCAAAACAAAGAAAACGGAAAATTGCAATGCTAACGTCTTCCAAGAAGGGAAGGGAACGGCAACTGATATACCCAAAGTTTTACAGAGAGGGTGGAAAGTCCAAATTGGTAAGGCCTCAACCAAAAAATGGGATTTCAAAACACTTTTCAAACATTCCCACTGCTCCTTGTTGGAGGGAATTTGCTTTGGCTGAATCTTCCATTTACGGAAGTAAGGAATCTGGTCAATGATGAACCAAGGAAGACATCTTCCGAAATACATGAGCTCGTGGACCATGAAAAATAATAGACCCGTGGCAAGGGTGTCATTGCTCATATACGTGTAGTAAGCAGCCCATATTTTCTCTAAGAACGTTAAGTGAGGCTGAGTGGCAAAGATATTCTTGGTAATGTCACTGAAAGTAGGGCCTCTTATAGAGTCCAAGTAGGTGGAGTTGAAGATTTCTGTCATCGGAATCCTGTGTCTGGAAGAGAGATGTTGATCCACCTATTGAACCTGAGTTTAGGGAGCTGTAAAGGTTTTATACGGGCCTCACCGTTTTATTTTTTTGGTCGTATCTCGT
The DNA here is from genome assembly GCF_000027005.1 of Komagataella phaffii GS115. Taxonomy (NCBI): domain Eukaryota; kingdom Fungi; phylum Ascomycota; class Pichiomycetes; order Pichiales; family Pichiaceae; genus Komagataella; species Komagataella phaffii. The sequence continues at coordinate 123,089 of NC_012965.1, forward strand.
ATCGTGCGTGGTGTGATTAGAGGTATGAAGACTAAAAATAATTCTTAAACGAGGAATACGAGATAAACGAACTGATGGACCGATAGGGATGGCACATCGTCTGGCCAGTCGGTAGGGATCTTTTTTTAGTGACACCAGATCCCGAGCTTGATTTTTCTGCAAGGGAAGAAGGCTGAGCTGACACAGAGTAAAACCTTACGATTTGTACGACTCTCATGAGATGGGAGGAGGCAAACTGGCATCTAGAAGGGCAGAAGACGCGAGTTTTCTGACACCACATTGAAACTGGCATATAAGAGAAAAACAGCTAACGAGTGTACATTTAATCATGTGTTTTAAAACTGATGATGAAGATAAGATCAGTTCATTGATAGACAGGGCAACGCTAGTAATCAGCCGTATAAGGATTACAGTCATTTTTGCTTCATCTTGGGTAAGGTGTAGCGAACATTATGTAAACGACAGATAACGCGATGACATAGAAAAGGCAAGACTAGCTAGGCAGCCTTGCCTGGTTGCTAAAAATTGCTTAGTAGGAAGCGAAAAATAATTGACAAGTTTCATACCATCGAAAATGCACTAGGTACGGTCAATGACTACTGAGTTTGACTCGTAATTTTTAGGTGGAAAATCTTGGATCGTTCATGCTATTCAGATTTCGGACAATCGAGTTACTTACTCCTGATAATACGTAATGCAGTTTCAGCCTTGAAAAAATCCGTGAATGAACGTTAATAAATGGGCCTAATTGAAGGTGGTTTCACCGACGCTATTTCAGAGCGTACCCTCTCTTAAGTCACCTCTTAGTCCCGTGAGTGCTTGTCGTCATAGTTAGTTCTTTTCGCGGTGAGCCCTCATTCTATTACCACGTGCGCGCTTTTAGGGCTTTTCCCACCCAACACCACAACAGTCCTGTCTTATAATTTTCTTTTCGTAGTCTTGTCGTTCAGAAAACTAGGTCGTGCACTAAAGCAAAAGCTTTGAGTGCCTTCGCGAATGTTCCCTCTCAATCCTCACAAGCTCCAGGTCAAAAAAAATTTCAATTATACCAGGGAATCTCTGTACACATCAACTAAGACAACAGTAAGTAACACAACGCAGGCAACTCTGCCAGAGAACACAGCAAATGAATCAGATGTCCAGTACTAACACAGTTCCTCCAGTGTCTCAATACAAAGAATTCGAAGTTATTGGCCGTCGTCTGCCCACTGAGACCGTTCCAGAGCCAAAGTTGTACCGTATGACCATCTTTGCTAAGAACGAAACTATTGCTAAGTCTCGTTACTGGTACTTCTTGCAGAAGCTGCACAAGGTCAAGAGAGCTTCTGGTGAGATCGTCGCCATCAAGGAAGTCCTTGAGGAGCGTCCAACTGAGGTTAAGACTTTCGGTATCTGGATTAGATACGACTCTAGATCCGGTACTCACAACATGTACAAGGAATACCGTGATGTTACCAGAGTTGGTGCTGTCCAAGGAATGTATCAGGACTTGGCTTCCAGACACAGAGCTAGATTTAGATCTATCCACATTCTGAAGGTTGTTGAGTTGACTAACGACGACGACATCAAGCGTCAATACGTCAGACAATTCTTGGAGAAGGATCTGAAATTCCCATTGCCACACAGAGTTCCTAAGACTCAGGCACTTTATGCTTCTAAGCGTCCATCCACTTTCTACTAAGTGGTTAAAAGGTGCTTTAGTTGGGAAGGAGAATTAAGATAAGAACGACAAAAGAGAATCACAAGTCTGATAGTATATAATCAAATTGAAACTATTTGCCTGTCTAAAAGTTGCTTGCTATGTAAAATTTATTTAGAATCTGCGTATTTTCCTGGTATCTTCTTCAACGTTGTGTCTTCTATCTCTGTAGATTCTGGAAGCTCAATTTCGTCGAACAACTGCTCTTTCTGAGTAGATTCCGACATCTTCTTCGTTTCTACTGATATCTGAGGAGCTACCATGAAGGACTCGTCTTGATCATCATCTACTTGTCGCAATGGTGAGCTAGGCATTGAAAGTCTCAAGTCTGATTGAAGCTGGGGAGGTTCAGGAGCATTAAAGGGTGACGAATCATATTGAGGTGCTTTCCTTACTTTATGTTCGCTCCGCCTCTTTGGTGTTCTGCTATTCACTATTGGTGTATTCTCTCGCTTCTTGGGAGTCATTTGTACCTGCCAAACATTATCCAAGGCACGATGCATGAACATCAACTTGTTTCGCTGTTCTTCCTGAGCTTGCTGTAGTTTTGAAGAGTCAAAAATGGAGCTTGTTGTTGGTTGATCTGGGTTTTGTGTTTGTTTATTCGGGCTCGTATCTTTTTCTGAGCTCAGTTCCTTTGGTGCTTTGAGATGGTGATATGTAGGAGAAGGTGGATCTAAAGACACAGAAGCAGTATTATCGTCAAATTGGAAGCTTCTCCCTGTTTTGTTAGGAGTAGAATTCTTGATTCTCGTTGGGAATGACTCCGTCATTGTATCATCATCGGGACCACGTTTCTGTTCAAATATCCGATGGGATTCTCTATACCTTTTTTGTATGTCGTCAGTAGTGTGATTTGAAACAGCACCCGTATTTCCATCGTCATTGAACTCCTTTGCGGAATCCTTTCCTGTATTTACGGAATTCTTGTTGTGCAGAGTGGAATCATCATAGGATTCCATTGCTTCATCATAACCGGATAACTGCACATTAGCACTGGCCTCAAAAAAAGACTTCCAAACCTTAACACCCTGCCAAACGCCCTGAGAAGCTGCGCCGTACCGACGCATCACAGGTATTATGGAGTCGTTGATTATTCTATTAGTTTTTGTTAAGTCACTGTCTATTTGTTGAAGAGTCAGAGTAAGCTCTTGCTCCAAGTTTTCAAGCTCCATAGTTTTCTGCTGCGTTTCATTTTGATCAGAATAACTAGGCGGTATAAATATTGACCGCCGTGTACTTTTCTCCTTACTCATTTCCCTGGTGTATGGAGATATCTGCCTGAATCAATGGACTGCGTGATTACGCGTTTCCCTGTATTGAGATCACACTCTCCGATATTGAAACAGGTACACGACTAAATTTGTAACCTCTCTCCATCACTGATTGACAATTCAGTAATCGTCTTCTGCTGTAGTATGGGCAACGCAATGTCACAAAGTGTAGCACCAGAGTGTACAGAACTGAAAAACAAATACGATTCCTGCTTTAACAGTTGGTACACGGATAAATTCTTGCAAGGAAAGAGCCTCCAGAACGAATGTGAGGGATTATGGGATGACTACAGGGAATGTCTGGAAGTAAGTGTCGAATATTTTAAATTTTAGTTAACGGACTGCTAACATTCAACAGGCCTATTTGATTAAAAAAGGAATCAAACCTATGGTGGATGAGACTGCAAAGGATGCTCCATTTGAAGAAAAAGGAGAGCTTCAATCAAAAGAGAAGAAATGAAAAATTAATGACTAAAACCCTTTACCTGTATATATTATTTATTAATTCTATGCGATCAATACTTTTACCACGTACATCTCGTTTCCTCATGAGTTCTTCCGCAACTTACGCTGCAAAATCTGGCTCCACATTTGACACATGTAGCGGGAGCATTGTTACCGCAAATGGAACACAGCTTTTTCAAATGTCTTCTGTTACTGGGAACTGTAGTTGCTTTGAAAATTTTCATTAATTGGGGATCAACTTCCTCAACGTAATTCACCAATGTTTTTCGACTGGCCAGAATTCTTTTAGTGGATGCTGTTTCGCCTGGCTTCAATCGTCTATGCTTAGTAAATGCTTCTAGACCACTCTTGGGGATCTCTATCTTGGCTTGTTCATTGTAATTCTCTCTATTCAGTTCTTCAAATCGCTTATTTGAGGCCTTTTCCTCGGCTTGCGTGGTTGGCACTGTGTTTCCATGAGCTTGTGCTTCCAGTGATTGGAAATTATAATTTACACGGGAACTCCTCTTCGTCCCACTTGAGGGACCAGCGGTGGTCCTTGACGTACCAGAGGCAGGTTTGTATATTGAAGAAAAATATGAATCAGGGTCAGAACCTCTTGGTATTTCAGATACTCTGTACATTGTATCTATTTCTATAGTTGGTTGATTATTATGGACTGTGTGTTAGAATATCTGTCTCTCATTCATTCGCGGATTTTATTCAGTCACCTCTCTTACTTCACCAGTTGACCATGATCAGACAGTTTGTCAGGTTTTATTCGCAAAAAGTGGCCATTGTTGGCTCTGGTCCTGCAGGATTCTACACTGCTTTGCGATTATTGAAGGATCCATCTACAAAAAATAAATGTAGACATCTTTGAAAAGCTGCCTGTTCCTTACGGCTTGTCCCGATTCGGGGTGGCTCCGGACCATCCAGAGGTAAAGGAATGCCAAACAAGATTCGAAGAGGTAGCTCACGACAAGCGTTTCAACTTTTATGGTAACGTCGATATTGGCAAAGATGTCTCAATTGAGATGCTAAAGGATAACTACAATGCTGTCATTTTTGCCTATGGGTGCAGCGAGGACAATAAGCTTAATATCAAAGGTGCCGATCATAAAGGTGTCATAAGTTCTCGTCAATTTGTTGGCTGGTACAACGGTGTCTTTGATTTGCAAGATCTTAATCCTCCGTTAGAGAAGGCGCGTCGTGTTGTGATTATAGGCAATGGAAACGTCGCACTCGATCTTACACGAGTACTTTTAGGTCCTGTGGATCCACTATGGAAATCCACAGATATAACGGCTAAAGCAATTTCCAAGTTAAAAGAGTCAAAAGTGGAACATGTAACTATCGTCGGAAGAAGAGGGTTGCTACAAAGTGCCTTCACCAATAAAGAACTGAAGGAGTTGATAGATATGCATTCAATTGGAGTAGGGTTTAAAGGTGTCTCTGAAGATCATATTGCTCCTTTTGCCCCACTTGCAAAAAATCTGGGGAGAGTACAAAAGAGAAGGTTGGATCTTCTTACTAAGTACTTTCAAAAAGTCAAGAATAGCACCAAAACTGCATGTACCAAGGAATGGGAGTTACAGTATCTACTTTCTCCCAAAGAGATTATTGCCAAAGATGACCAACTTCTATCCAAAGTAGTGTTTGAACACAACGTATTAGTTCAGCCTGATATAGATGTTCCGGTGTCAATAGAGCCGACGGGTGAATTCACTGAGCTACCCGCAGACCTATTAATATACTCTACGGGTTACAAAGGATCTGCCATCCAAGGCTTGATTGAGGCGGGAATTCCCTTCAACGAGAAAAAGGGATATATTCCAAACAAAGATGGTAGGGTATCGCCGGGAATTTATGCATCAGGATGGATCAGAAGGGGTGCTACTGGAGCCATTGCATCTACTATGATGGATGCATTTTTCGTGGCGGAGACAGTGTTAAGTGACTTGGACAACTCTTCAACTGAAAAACATGGATTGGGCCACTACATAAGCAAGCAGAATAAGCCAGTAGTAACATGGCAAGACTGGGAAAAAATACAGCAACACGAGTCCGAAGCGGGAACCTCACTGGGCAAGACCAGAGAAAAACTCACCACAATTGATCAAGTGTTGGAACTCATCAAATGACATAAAATAGACCTTTCTGCATTCTAATACATAGCATAAATTTTCTCTAATGTTCACCTTTGTGATGGCGCAAGTGGTAGTAGTATTCTAAGGAGTAACCGAAAAGAATAACACCTAAAGCCAAGTGCAACAATGGCTTAGCTGAAGCGTTTCCGTCGTTGAAGTACTTCTCTCCGTATTTTCCAATTGGCGAAGAAGCTTTAGGGAAAGAGGCTTGGCCTTGAGGAAGAGCCTTGTAGAACTTGACGACCTCCTGGATCTTCTTAGCGTGAGGGTTGGATCCCAGGTTCTAATTGAAAGTTAGTATATCAAAGCGGAAGAGCCATAGACGTTAACTTACCTTTGCGGAAGCGATCTTTGGAGGGATCAAAGTGGATAGTTTTCTTCTAATGACAAAGGACATGTTCAATGAATGAAGGAGCTGTTCCGTATTGTTGGTTTTCAAGGGTGAATTAGATTCGATTGGGCGAGAGCGACGGAGGAGTGATCAAGACACTACTAGGGGAGAAGGGAAAACCAATGATTATGTAATATTGGTGGGTGTACGACCTCAACAAAGTTCGTTATTTTTGGTATTATAACTATCTAGGCCCTTGCGATATATAGAACTATAGAGTTAGTAGTCGTTCTAATAAGATGGAGGATAGAAGAGAGTACTTACCATTGGTGCCTCTAATGAATACATCTCCATAAGTTTTCGTTGTTTCACCCTTGTATTTCCCTACTGTATTTTCCAAGGCAACGTTCATGAAACCGTCGATGGACTGTAGAGCGCCATGACACTCCGTACCATCTCTCATTTTGACAACCACCTTCTCGCCTGTTATCCTGGACAAGAACTCGGATGGGTCAACTCTTGCGGTGGACATTTTTTCACTTTATGTACGAGCGGTGAAAAGAGAAACCTGTGTATACCAGCTACACCGTTTGAGAGAATCATACCTTTAGCGATTTTGATATTGGACTCTCACACGACCCTGGAGAGATCTACTTGTTTCGTACGTTTAGCCACCTAGCTTCTCCATCTTCAACATCAGATGAATGTTGACAGGGCTCAGATAATATTTTTTCTGATCCTCTTCTTCCTATTACTAGGTCCAAATGGGGGTAATGATTTATCCAATGAGAACAGGAATAAAGTTATTTCTTTCAAGCAATTTAAGGAAGATATTCAGCATTCGAACGAGGTACTTCGCAATAGCACATGGGAAGAGGGTTACGGAGATCTAGCAGGATTTTCAGTATCTTATCAAGATGCATTGGACGGTTTGAATCGTTCGTCTCCCATCAACGATAATTTTACAGAAGATCAAAAGTATTCTATTCTACCTAACGAGATCAGTGAACTTGCCATGGATATCTGGAGTGCGGAAGAGGGCACAAAAAAAATTCGGTCGGGCTCTTTTCCGCTAAATGTCTCTGGTACGCTACGAGGCCAATTCCATAATTCCAACAAATCATTCACTCGTATACCCATGGTGTTACCTCCATTTTACAACTATAGCCACCCTTTACAAGTGATGGTACAACCAACAACAGAATTCGATGATCCAACCCCTACACCAATAGAGGAAAAAGAGTCTGACATAAATGGAAATATCACCGACTTTGAGGGCGATCTGATGATAAGAATAGGCTCGTTAGATGAGTACACTTCAATTAATGAGTATTGCAAGGATACTACAGTTATGTCACTAGAGGTCGAGGCAAATGATTTTGACGAATTGCATCAGCATAAACTGAATCTGATTGGTCTTTACCACCAGAATTCTGGAAATTTGGTCGCTACCACTCGTACTGGAAAGTTTGATGGAGTGCATGCATTACCCCACCTCACTCTTTATCAAGAATTGTTCAATCAGAGTAAGAATGCAATGATTCAAAGGACAAATAAAACCCACTTAGAAGATTTAGAAATATCAACTATGGATTATTTCAGAGAAACCTCGGATAACTGTGAGCATGTCATGTATTTGCATTTTGAGAGTACTGGTCTCTCTAAAGATGAACTACGTCAAATTGACGATGAATTATTTACCCCAATTGGAAGACCTCATAAGAAAATACCCCCAGTGAAGGTAACATCTGGTTTGTTGTATTCTCCTGATTGTGGTATATCTATAAATTTTGATGAAATTGTTGGGCCAAGAAAGGAAGTACAAGAACAAAGATTGCGAAATGTCATTCTATCCGGTATAGTGATTCTCTTTGTCCAAATCTTCTTTTCCGTTCAACAAATGAGTGCCACAACGACACCATCTACCATATCGAGAATCTCTTTCTCCACACTTGCTATTTTGAATCTCATTGATGGATCATTAAGCATATTATACGCACTCTGTTCTGTGGTTTATGAAAGATTATACCTACCGATTACAGTGAGTGCGTTTCTCTCGTTTACCCTGGCAAGTGTCTTTGAAATGAGGTATATGATATCGATTTATCTATCTCAAATGAACGAAAGAAATGTTAGCATGAGAACAGCGTTACAAGGAACACCGGTTGATAACATCAACGAAACTCAACCACTAGTTGACAACAATGAGACAATTCTACCCACGACCCAGGCACCAACAACGACCCCACAGCAACAAAACCTTAGGCCTACTATCCTAGAAGATGAGCAAACTGTCAGTGGTCAAATTTACACTAGGTTTTTCTTTTTCTTGATCGCATTTACATTTTTGATTCTTAACGCCATTCTTTGGCCAAGAAAATCCAGGCTGATCTTTGAGTATATTACAGTTTTTGCTTTGAGTTCGTTTTGGGTACCCCAAGTTTACAGGAATGTTTATAGAGGGACCAGAAAATCATTTAATTGGGGCTTTGTTATTGGAACATCTATCCTAAGAGTTCTTCCTGTTGGTTATGTGTGTCTTTACAAGCATAATGTGTTTTATCATCACTATGATCCAATCTTTTTCATTGTCATTGTATCATGGTTGGGTTTACAAATCCTCGTTCTCCAGTTGCAAGAATTCCTGGGACCAAGATTCTTTGTTCCAGATAAGATGCTACCTGCTGCCTATGATTATCATCCTGTTCTGACTGAATCTGATCTTGAAAATGGGTTTGGCGCATCTGAAGAGGAGGGACATCATGTCACACATGAGGATGGCCATTGTGTTGTAGATTGTGCTATCTGCATGAGTGAGCTTAAAGTCCCTGTTGTATCTAGAAAGGGTCTAGGAAATGAAGAATCCACCGAGCATTCAAATATTCCAGGAATTTTATCCAGAAGAGTATACATGGTTACACCATGTAGGCATTTATTCCACTCCGAGTGTCTTGAATCATGGATGCAATACAAACTTCAATGCCCTGTTTGCAGAAATCCTTTACCCCCACTATGAATGTACTGCTTAATCTAAAATAGCTATTTACATACTAATAATAGTCTAATTTGGTCATTGGTAAGAGAATAATCTTTAATAGTGTGTACGTTCAGAAAACAACAATGCGAGAGTATATCTCAAATCTCGCTCATTTACATTTTGACTCATACATTTTATTTCAGTCAGCAATGGCATCATCTAGGACCATAAAGGCATGTCTTTTTGACATGGATGGTCTGCTCATCAACAGTGAGGATATCTACACCATATCCCTTACAAAAGTACTGGAAACTTATGGCAAACCCCCTCTTACTTGGGATCTTAAGATCAAGCTTCAAGGAAGACCAGGTCCCTCTGCTTCCAAGCTGGTAATCGAACATTATGATCTGCCTCTGACTCCGGAGGAATTGTTTGCAAAAACCACTGCTGTACAGATGGACCTTTGGCCCACTGTCAAATTTCTACCTGGTGCTTTGGAGTTATTGCAGTATCTTGACACGAAGAAAATACCTTTTGCTTTAGCAACTTCATCGCATAAACTGAACTACGATAGGAAAACTGGGCATTTACAACACGGATTTGATCTGTTTCGACATCATATTGTCACAGGGGATGATTCTAGAATCCCTCCTGGTAAAGGCAAACCTTTTCCTGATATCTGGTTTGCAGCATTAGAAAGCTTGAATAAAGAACGAAAACAGCATGGCCAAGATACAATAGATATTACAGAGTGTTTAGTCTTTGAGGACGGTGTTCCGGGTGTCGAAGCAGGGAAGGCTTCTGGTGCATACGTGATCTGGGTTCCAGATGAAAGGGCACTAAAAGTTCTTGCGGGCAAAGAGAAAGAAATAATAGGAGAAAATAACGAACATGGAATAATCCTGAAGTCTTTAGAAGCTTTCGACAAGACCATGCTTGGTTCCTAGGGAGTAATCATAATATAAATATGTATGGATTTCTAATTTTTTCTTCTCTTACAAAGTAGCATTTCTAAACAAGTAGGAAATACTCTCTCCGTTGTGCAACCTTCTGATACTCTCAGCTAAAACTCCGCTGATATCAATGGTATCCAATCTGGGGCACTGTGGTAATTTCTCTTCAAAGGGAACTGTGTTCGTACAAACCACTCTGTCTAGGTTAGAGTTGTTAATATTCTTGATGGCATTTCCAGATAGAATCCCATGCGTGACAATAGCAATAACCTTCTTAGCTCCATTGTCTAGTAGAACCTCAGCAGCTTTAGCTAAAGTTCCACAAGTATCGGCCATATCATCTACAATGATGCAAACTTTATCCGTGACATCACCAACCAATACCATTCGTGAAACTTCATTGGCGCGGGCTCTTTCTTTGTGTATCAGGGCAAAGTTCAAGTCCAATCGATCAGCTAAGCCTGCAGCTCTTTTTGCTCCTCCAGCGTCAGGAGAAATTATAATGGCTTCATCGATATTGACAGTTTCACGAATATACTTCACCACACTTGGCTCAGCATAAAGGTTATCAACAGGAATATCAAAGAACCCTTGGATTTGAGAGGCATGGAGATCCATGGTCACCACATGGTCACACCCTGCCGTAGTCAACATATCAGCCATCAGTTTAGCGGTAATAGGAGCTCGTGATTTGTCTTTCCTATCCTGCCTGGCATAAGGAAAGTTTGGCAATATCGCCGTGATTCTTCTTGCTGAAGCTGTTTTACAGGCGTTAATCATAATCAATAATTCGATGACCTTATCATTGACAATACCAGAACCAATTTGCATTATGATGAAAATATCCTCGTCTCTGATAGATTCACCTATTGAGAAGGAGACTTCCTTGTTGGAATCTCTTTTAATGGCAACATTCGTAAGTGGTGTGCCTAATCTCTTGGAGACCAACTCTGCCAATGCATAGTGGGTGTCACTGGCAAGAAGTTTGATAGAATTTGTAGCCATTGATATATTTAAGAACGCGGGGTAGTTCTGTCAATCTTCAGGCAAAATGTGAATGTGGTCAGGCCAAAAAGTAAATCAGAGGATGGTTAAGGCTATCAAAAGAGTCTTCTGACTTGAATAACCAATTATGACTTCAGTTGGATCTAATGAATGATACTCAAGTAAGAAAGAACTAAGAAGCTAAAAAAAAAAACGAGGAAAAAGTGATCACAATATTCTGTGATTAGGTAAGACAGGCGAAAACCGCCGGTTCGACGGAAATTATTTATTATCAGCACAGAAAATGATTATAAAAACCTGGGGAAGGGATATATGTTTACTTTCTGGAGCCCTTCCTGCTGGACTTTCTAGACGGCTTCAGCACCAATTTCCCTTCCTTTACAGATTCATCTGCATCTTTGTACTTCTCCATCGTTTGAAAATGCATTAGTAGGTCGTTGATTTCCTCTTTGAGATCCTCGTTCTCCTTCTTGAGCTGACTGGTTTGCTTATCAAAAAATTCAAGTTTTTCAGTCAATACCAAGGCTAAGGTTTTTTCTTCATCGTATTTTTGCATCATTTGATCAAGCTTCGTTTCCAATTCCTTTGTTCTTTCACTCACTTTGGAGTCTGTGCCCAATCGGCCCATAGCTGTCTGCAAATTTGCAAATCGTATCTTTTCTTCCTCCATTATCTTGGTCATGTTCTTTTCATACTCCTCTAGTTGTGCAATCATCAGTTTAGAGTATTCCAGCTCCATGGTATCAACCTTGTCAGCTGAATAGTTCTTTCCATTAGAATCAGAAGAAGATCCAGCTTTCTCGTTATTGAGAGACAACTCCACTAATTTTCCATCTGTCTGATTTTGAATCAACCTATGAACATACTGATCGCCAGCATAGTCCCATATTCTCTGTGTTTCTATTTGCATTGCAAAGCAGTGCGATGTTTCTTTGAAATGGTTTACAGCATGTGCTGAGTTATATCGATCGCATCCCACGTTACCGCATATAAGACATATCCATAGGTTTGCTGTGTCTCCACAAACGGAACATTGGCTGGCTTCACTTGTTACATCTTTGGATGTTCTCTCTTTTTGAGAGTACCTACAAACGGGACAGGTATCATCTCTCCATTTGGCCAAACATTGACAATGAAAAGTGTGTTGGCATGGAATAGTCAATAATCCTGTCATGTTAGTGTCCATTCGTTCTAGACAAACTGGGCAAGTTGGAAGTTCTATAATACCATAGGTAAAATTGAGTTCCTCGCTTTTATTAGCCTTGTCGTGAGGGGAATTGATAATTATTTTGTTAACTTGGACCACCTGACATCTTTCTCGTTCTATTGAGTTAAAGGGTTTTCCATTTAGAGCTCGCTGGAAAGCGGCACATTGATCCTCGCTCTGAAACTTTAGGATGCACATGTATCGTTTATATTGTTGGGTCTTGAATATTCGGAAATGAACAACATCCTTAACAAAGTTCTCTCCGACGAGTTTTAGTATGGCTGAGATTGACATGTAGGTTGGAACAGCTAAAATAGCAGCTATTTTGCTTCGAGAGGTAGGTTCGGGACCAAGTTCAGCATCTTCTGTAGTCTTTTCGTTTATTTCCTCTCTGAACAATCTTATAACGCCATAGCCAAGAAAGGAAGCTCTAAGGTAGTCTGTCTTCTCATAGTTAGTGTCATGCATTTTGTCGAACGCTATCAATTCGATCCGGGTATATCTATAATCGGGAACGCCTATGCGAGTATTTTGCACCTTACTTAAAGTGTTCCTAATTTCCTCAACTATGTTTGATCTCTTTTTGAAATTGAGAGCAAGATGGGGCTGTGCTTGCTTTGTATTACTCTTGACAAAAATATTATGGTGTTTTAGTACTGTGGTGCTCCAATAGTCCAAGTCCAAGCCGTCTTCTCCGAAAATCTGATTACCAGCTAGTAGAGCTTTCAGATTGCGTAAGCTTGTAATTTCTGATTGATCCCTGGCCTTTAAAAGTAACTCTTTGGGTGAATCAAGGTCAATGACAATATTGTACATATCATCTGAGATAGAAGTGTAATACTTTTGGTAGTAAGCCCATCGGATGTAAGTAAATTCGCGAAGGACTGTCTACTAAAAGGGATTGTTGGGGGTTGTTAGTACTAAATTAAAGATTAATCTCTAGCTGGGGGATGTAGATCATCGTATATAGAAAATTAGTTGGTGGTGATTCTTGTTTCTGTTTCAGTGACCAACTTAATGGCACCAGAATCTACCTCACTTCTAAACGTTTTTGCAGCTAACCATCCCCTTCCTGGGACGAATATCCTGCGGAAAGGTCTTCCATTTTTATCAATTTGTTGGATATCATTAACTGATACCTCAAGTGGACTGGAGGTGACACCTAAGTGCTTGCCTTCACTCTGTTCATCTGAATTTGTATTTGCAATCAGGGTCTTGACCGAAGCACCAAGTATATTGTCATCCTTTAGGGATTGTGCTGCCAATTTCAGTGCGCTACCACTAGTAATGGTATTCTTGGTCTTTTGAGGAGAGTTTTCCCAGGAGGAGATGTTCTTAATGGACTTGAGCTGGTCACTAGATTGGTTTGTGGTAAGTCTCACTGGTGTGGCTTGTGTGGATTTATTTTCTTTGTCCAAGAGAGGTCCCTTGGGTTTGAATGCAAGGCTTTTCTGGATATAAGATTTCCAGGCCTCTCTCCCAGATTCGGTTGTTAGATCAAATGAATGCTCTTCTCTCTTTTTTTCCTTTTCTATGGTTTTATTACTGTTTTCCTCCTCTTTCTCTTTTTTCTTATCATTCTGTTTATCTTTGTCTAATTTAGAATTTTGAGTTAACGGGGAAGGATCGTAATATCTTGTGGTATTGTAACCGTGTTTTTTCTGTAGTACAAACTCTCTCTCTTGTTTGGACATAGCCTCCAACATCCTTGTGTTTGAGTAATAAACTTGTTTTTTCAATGACGCAAGGTTTTCTTCCAACTTTCTAACTTCCAAGGGGACATTTTCAGATTCGGATACTTTACTTTTCAGTTTCGCCAGTTCAGAATTGGTGTTGATGGAAACACTGCTAAGATAGGAGTTCAATTCCCTCTCTTTCTCCAAACGCAGATAGTTGTCTTGAGTTAAACGATGAATGCTATCGTGTATAATACTGAATTCTCTTTTTCTCATCACAAACACGACAAAAGAGTGAATAGCTACAAATAACTGCATAGAGATGCTCAAAAAAATACCTATTGTTGTCCACCAACTGGTTTTCGGCAAGGCGTAACTGAATTCTGTTGCTCTCTCAATTATGTCCACCTGATGGTAACATGTCTGCAAGTTCAATAATAACGAAATGTCGTTGGGATTCTTAGATGCAATACTTAAACAAGTTTGCAATTGGGGTTCTCCAAAAGGAGACAAAAAGGGTCCACTTTCCTTCAGTAAGTTTTTACGATGTTTGTCAAAACAGACGCTAGCACTTTCAATTTCGGAGCATTGCAGGATTTTTTCGAAAGTGGGAGAAGACGATAATTGAAATCTCATTGGTCCAGTTCTAAAAGACTTTCTTTCAATGGTAGACATTCCTAGAGTGGCTGCCGCCAACAGTCCTAAGATTAAGACAACAAAAGGATTCAACTCGACACCAATAGCCAAGAAAGACTTGAACTTCCTTCCCAATTTTCTGAAAAAAGTGTTTGTTTTCATCATAAGATTTATTTTTCTATCAAGACCCTCAATAAACATACGCAGATATTGGTTAAAAGGATACACAGAATAGTAGGGTTTGGGGTTGAGGGCAGAAATTGAACTTCTTTGTGGTTCTAATCATGCATCTCATCTCATCGGCCACAACAATATTCGATGTTGTAATTCTTGAGTGAACAAATGTTAGTAAATACACAACATTCCTAAATGTACAAAGGTTATTAATGATGTCTCTATTTTTGGTGCTTTTGCACGTAATCAGAAGCCTGTGCCTTGACATAGTCGGCTGCTTTGACGTCCTTTTGCTTTTCCTCAAATTCTAGCCATTTACCGAAGAAGAATCTGGCTTGTTTACGAGTCAGTTTCTTGGTGATAACACGCTCAAATAGATCTTCAACCTTCTTCTTCTCGTTAATCTTGATTTCTTGATCTATGTAAACGTTCCATAGGTCGATTCTCTTGGGAACATCAGCTAACAATCCCTCAAACAATGAACGGCCTTGCTCTGCATCACCATGGGCAAACTCTAGTTGAGCGAACTTTCTAACCACCTCGATGTGGTCGGCCTTGGGAAGGACTTTTAGAGCACGCCCAAGTACTTGACGAGCCTCGTCAGGGTTACCACGCTCTAATAAGAAAGCACCGTATGACACCCAAGTTGTAACATTTCTACCAAACTTCTTGGTCATCACGGTATAGATCTCTTCGCACTTTTCCCATTTTTCAGAAAGTGCAAAGATGCCAACCAGCTTCTGGTGCATCACGTATGAATCCATGTATTGACAAGCACGTTTAAACACTTCTTCCAAGGTGTCATCAGTTCCAAATGTGTTTTCCAAATTCAATAATGCAATCCAGATATTCATCTTTTCCTGTTCTTCACGGTAATTTATGATCTTTAGGGCCCGCTCTGCAATTTCACGAGCTTTTTCGATTTCGCTCAATTGTAATTGAAATGACATGTAGTTCATCCACAGGATGGAAGAGTCAGGGTTACCGATAAGCAATCTCTCAAAATCTGAAACGGACTGAGGAGTTCGTGTATTGAGAGTAGCGCTCTTGTCCTCGGCAATTGAAGCCTTTGTTTTCCTATTCTTCTTATCCTTTTTCTTAGTAAAGTCTTCTTCATCTGAAGATGATGACTCGTCATCTTCGGCTTGATCCAGAATAGAAGCTGTCCAGTCAAACCCGTTTGTAGAAAGTCCACTGGCAATCTTCTTAGGAGATTCGGTGTCGATG
Organism: Komagataella phaffii GS115; assembly: GCF_000027005.1. NCBI lineage: Eukaryota > Fungi > Ascomycota > Pichiomycetes > Pichiales > Pichiaceae > Komagataella > Komagataella phaffii. The sequence goes on from NC_012965.1 coordinate 138,842, forward strand.
TCTACATCTGGCTCGTCATCGCTGTCCTGTTGTCTTGTTTCGAATATATTTTCCATCATTTGGTCGTCACTATCAGAGTCAACTGAGTCATCCGTTTCAGCTCTTAACTGATCGGCCTCTTCTTCATCGTCTCTATTAGCAAAGTAAGACGCCTTCATACCCAAAGACAACTGTTTTTTATTGCGGTTAATATCCAGAATTTTAACTTTAACTCTATCGCCTTGGTTAAAAAGAGACTCAAAGTTCTCAATCTTGCTATCGGAAATCTGCGAGCGGTGACATAAACCGTCGACGCTATGAACACCATCTAAAGTAATAAAGACACCAAAGTCCATTATCTTCTTGATTGTACCCTCATAGACGTCACCGACTTTCAAATCATCAAATTGATGCAAGGCACCAGTTCCTTGACCCACTTGACTTTCTTTCAATGTCATTAAAATACGGCGCTCTTCACCAGCATCCACAATCTTGCCTGTAACAAATTGGTTAAGCTTGACGTGTTTTTTCCAGTCAGTTAGGAACAAATCAGAGATGTCAGTAACTCTAACCAATGCAAAAACAGTCCTTCCTAAGGAAACGTAAACACCAAAATTGCTGATACGTGTTATGAAACCACGAACAATATCCCCTCGCTTTACATCTTCGAAACTTTCAATCAGCTTGTCCTTGGCATTTTCGGATCGAAGAGATACAAAAATCTGCCTCGTAGTATCATCAACGGATAGCACAGTGGCTGTACAAATATCGTTGGTAGAAAAAGTAGACTCTAGACTCTCAGAATAGTCATCTAAGGCTTCAGTGATGAAAGACTTAGCTTTGACTTTGTCACTGAGTTCGACTGTGACATAGTCATGAGAAAGAGAAATAATACGACATGGAAGCTTGTCGCCAACTTTAACATCGTTTATAGTTTCAATTCTGTTCTCTTTAGAAAACACTTCCACTGCTTTGTTTCCAATAATCTGTTTGGCAGTCACTTCAATAGCAGAACCTAATGGGTAAGCCTTCTCTAACTCTTCAACAGAACCAGATTTGGAAAGATCCATTAATGACAACTTTGTTCTGAACTTTGGGGAAACACTGACCCACCAAAATCCTCTAGCATATCTAGTGACAAATCCCAGCCATTTCGTACCTGGTGTGATTTGCGTCAAGGAAAGAACATTAACCTTTCCTTCCTCTTCTAACTCAGATTTCTTAATGGACAATTCAACTAAAATGTCGCCCCAATCACGGAAGGCAACAGATGTGAAACTGGAATCTTTATTTTGGTACCCAATCACCTTCACTTTTAATTCTGCACCTTCCTTGAATGACGAAAGGGGCTTCTTGGTGTCCTTTATTTCTAACAAACTGTCAAACACCTGACTAACATCAATTCGACCCAACTGGTTTTCCGCCAGTTCTACAGTGAGTTGAGTTGGTGTTACAGACTTAATTTTTGCCTTCGTGATTTTTCCTGGAACAAATTCATTCAAATTAGTAATAGACTTGTCAACTGGGTTAGTAGCAGCAACAATCTGATGATCGATATCTTTCAATGTGAGGCGGAATTTACGGAACTCATCATCTAACTTCAGTATCCTAGCCCTTACGGATTGGTTCTTGAAATACAATGAAGGAAGCTTATCAGAAGGTTCGTCAGTAATGTCCTTGGTGCGAGCAAACCCACTCAAACCATCAGCAAACTCAATAAACAAGCCCGCATTAGTAATGGTATGGACATATCCGTAAACAATTTCTCCCACAGCAGGAAGCTCTTCGAACGAGGCAGGAAGCTGACCTGATTTGGAAGCTCTAATCAAAGAGTCTTTAGCAGTGAAATTAATAGTACGACTTTTAGGATCTCTGTGCAAGAAAAGAGCTTCCAAACTGGAACCAACAACAGCGGTTCTGAGCAGGGTCTTGTTTTGGTTTTGATCTCCATCAGAGAGTTGACCTTCTTGGATAACACCACGAACATTTGAATCTTTCACCTCGACAATCATAGCATCTTTCATTTTTTCGACGATGTATACCTCCAAAATAGAAGACCCGGGGATGAAAGTTGAAATCTTTTTCTCCTGTTCCTCTGACAGATCTTTAGAGAGCAAACAAGAAACCCTGAACTTGTTTGTAGCAGGATCAATACTATCAATTCTGACAGATATTGTTTGGAAAAGCTTTAGGTGATCCTCCGGCCTGTTAACGTAAGCCTCGCTGATTTCAGTCTTCGGAAGGAAACCAGAAATATTGTTGAAAAATGACATGAGAACACCGGTTGGGAAAAACTTCTCAACGGTGGCAAAGGTACGTTTGTTAGGTACAACGTCTTCGTATGTGAAAATAAGTTCGTCTCTTTCTGATCTAAGGAGAGATTTCTTTAAAGTGACACAAAGATTTCCTCTGTAAAACTTTAAGACTCTACCTTTGACTTTGGTACCTATCTTAAATTTCATCTCCGGATAAGTAAGCATGACATCGCTCATATGTCCGTACGGAACCTGTGCTTCAAACTGATCAAATATCTTGATATTAAGCCCGTGACTATGAACCTTGGTGACTACTCCAGTCACGATTTCACCAATAGGAATATCTTGAATATTCAAGAACTTTGCTTCCAACTGGCGTGGGTCCATGGTCAGGACAAATACCTTGTCAACTGGTGAGTAGCCAATCACTCGAGCTTTGTGGTGAGTGGAACCGACCTTATAAAATGAATCAATGCTAACTTCCTTATTCAGTTTGGAAAGGTGTACTTGTCCATATGTGTCTTCGTTGAGCTCAAGATAAACGTTATTAGAATCTTTACCAACTATTTTAACCGACTCGAAAGTGAAGCCAAAAGGGAACGATTCAAGGGGAGATTCATCATAAGTAGAATCCAATTCTAATATGGATGGTATAGTTGATAAAGTTAAAGATTTTGAACCTTCATATTCCAGAACACCAACAACTCTAGACTTTATAGTGGAACCGATCTTATATGTCTCTCTAATTTCTGGAACATTGAAAAGCTTTAAATGAGCCAATGGTATTCTTCCGGGTAACAATCCAAGAACTCTACAAAAAATGCCTTCTTCTGTAATGTCTAAAATATGTGCATTGACCATCACACCTGGCAAAACCGCATCGACAGATGTAGCAGTTGATAAAGTAGATCCATTGTCTTTGTTGTTCATTGAGGGGAGTGTCAGTGTGATGGTGTTCTTGTTGTTTGACTTTGAAATTGTAGCCAAGAGCACAAATCCAGGTTTTAAATCAGTTTCCATGTCAATACCACTGTTCTTGAATGATTTACTGAAGATGAATCCGGGAATTTTCTTTCCTGTGTCGACGATACATCCATGGTCTTGGACAGAATTGACTGCAACCTGGAGCACACCTCCTGGAACCAAATCGTCATCCTCTAAGTGAGCATTAACTTTCTCTGGTTCAACACTAAGTTGAATCTTATGCTTGTGTTCAGATGGAACTGAAGATTCTTCTAGAACCACAGCTCTCAACCATTGTCCTAACTGGAAAATCTTGCTCAACTCGGGAAAGACCTTTTCAGATAATTGTGGTGAACTGCTGGCATCTTCATCGTCAGAATCTTGTTCTAGGGCCTCTAACTGTTGGGTAATCTGTTTGCTCACAGAAGTTATGGGAACGTAACCTCTGATGTTTCCGGGTAAACCTAATTGCATACCTAGTTTTTGGATCGAGATGACTTGACCTAACACCACACTTCCCGGAATTAGGTTTTTAAGTGTCATGCTGGTAGTGGTGGTGTTTGAATCATCCTTTTGGTCATAGATAGTTCCCGAAACAGTAGGAGCTGGGTTAATTACTGTGGTTGCTGTGGTCTTACGTTTCTTGGTTGCATCTGTAGACTTGAAAGAAGATTCCTTGGCAGTCTCCTTTTCGAATAGTACATCAGCAGTGACTCTGTTAGAGATCTCCTTTCTCTCCAACGGCGTCAGTACTGAGCCTCCACCTCTTGGAAAGACGACTTCGCTAGGGTTGAGGATGGAGCTCCTTGCGGCTGCAGACACAGGGGACATGTCATCCTTTGGCTCTGTATCCTTCCACTTTCTTTTTTGAGTTACAGCCATATTAGGATCTAGTAACCTCTTGGTCTTTTGAGTAGTAGAAAATGCTAGAGTTTGTAGGTGATGAGAAGAGAAAGAAAGAAAAAAAAAATTTGCTAAGTAAAATCGAGGTTTCCCAATTGAGAGCGAAATGCTTGATCAACTCCATATTGGGAAATAGTTGTTAATTAAGCGCTGCTAATTGAATCTTCCAACTGACCACGTAAAGTCAGGTAGTCAGGTAAAGATATCTTTGACTTGACTCCTTTGTATCTCGTAACTTGAAGTTTGTTGGAATTGTGGAAGTCTTCCCAAGAGCCACTGCCAGCAGGGACTCCAGCCTTCAGAAGAAGATGTTCCAATGTGTCATCTTTAGTCCATCCTTGCTCAGGAGCGACATCAGGCAGAAACGTCGATGATAGTCGTCGTGATGAGAAGGGGGACTGGATTGAGATCCTGAGTCCATGCTTGCCAATTTCCCAATTCAGTGGATCATCAATGAGTTCAAAGTCCTTCAGCAAAGTGATACTACATTCCAGCCGGGAAAGTTCGCTTGAAGTTATGGGGGGAAATCTGGGGTCTTCAAAAGCCGCAATTAAAGCGTATTCCCTGATACCTTCCTCCAAAGGTAAGGAGGAAAAGTTACCGATACAGCCTCTCAGTTCCTTGCTGTCTTCCTCAGTTGTGGGTAATGTTGCTTTATCATTGTGGCGTAAATTCCAAGTGACAAACAGCGGAGTGTCAGGCTCGGGTGCGCTTGACGTCCCGGTTCGTGTGGCTCTTTTGTAATCGGCAAGGCTAAACTTAGTCAGCTCCTGAGGCGGCTTAAAACCGGATGAGGAATTGGCACTGCGCAATTGATCCTTCAGGAGGAAAACAACTGGAGCTGGATCGCGTTCGTAAAGAGCTGCTATCAGCGTGTCAAAGGCAAGTGCGGCATACGAAGGTGATGTAACAATTGTTCGTGACATTTTTAGTGCAGTTGCGCCGTGATTTCTGTCAACTCCACTTCTAAGCCCAGGATTTGAGAAAGTTTAAAAAACGACATGTCTCAACCCACATTATTACCTAAGACTCGGGAATAATGTCGCGATTCAAGGCTCTGGCTTTTGGGGGTCGGATCTCGGCAATTGCTGTTTTTGTGATGAGCTCTGCAAAAAGAAACGCTTTGTAGGAAGAAAAAACATGAAAAATTTCACCATTACACGTGACATCAACTAATAGCACGTCAGAACGGTTACTAAATTTCAAATACCGTAGAACGGAAATGAAAATATATAAATACCTTAGCTTCCGCCAAATCCCAGAAAAGACCAACGAGTTTGCGTTTCATAAGTTCCTTCCCACGTTTTTCCAAACGTAGTTTTTTTCAGATGCCTGTCGTTAGCTCCCTCATTTCGTCCAACATCAAGAAGTCACCTCAGGACAAAGTAGTTACTGTCGCTGGAGGGTGTTTCTGGGGATTGGAGTACATTTACAAAATGCATTTTAAGGACAGAATCGTTGACACGCAAGTAGGCTTTGCCAACGGAAATCTGGCCAATCCAACTTACAAGGAGGTTTGTCAGGGTCTGACTTACCACGCTGAGGTATTGCAGATCGCCTACAATCCAGAAGTTATTTCATACAAGGAGCTGATTGACTTTTTTTTCCTAGTTCACGATCCAACGCAAGATGACGGCCAAGGACCTGACATTGGTACTCAATACAGATCTGCTGTTTTCTACCTGGATGAAGAGGAGAAAGAGATTGCAGAGCAATCTTTGGCGGAAACACAGAAGAAGTGGTTCCCTCATCACGAGATCGTCACTCAAGTTGAAAAATTGACTAGCTACTGGGATGCTGAAGATTACCACCAAGAATACCTCATCAAGAATGCTGATGGTTACCACTGCCCCACTCATGTTCTCAGAACGGAACCCAAGGCCATCTCTGTTTAAGACGAGAGCATTCAAAAAAAGCCCATTGAAAACGACATGTCGGTCAATGGCGATTAAAAGTTCAACACATTTAAAAGTTAGGGAAGGAGGCGTTATTGTATATTATCAAGTAAGTTAGTTCAACACCGGTGTTTACTACTGTCAAGAGGCTAATTGTAGAATTGCATTGTGTGGCGGTGCCACACAATGTAAAACGTGTGCGTGGTAGTTGTCAATGCAGAGAAGCGGTGACAAATTTGTAGTGGGGAAAATTGCTAAATGACTTTGTGGACATAATTCACCATTATCGCGAAGGAATTTGCCATCTCACGCGCCGCCACAAGTGTCCACTTATTTTGGGCCGGGGTACCCTGCGAGAAAGCTCAAGTAATCGTTCTGAGATTCACTCCGTCTACTCCGCGAAATCTTCCCTCGTCTTGATCATGTCCGCGCTATAGTCTCCATCCTGTCAACCACAATGGGAATCTGCCTCTCGTGTCTGAGACCCAACTATGACGACAACGACCTCAATAATGACTATTCAGAAAACACGCCTTTGTTGAACGATGAGGACAATGCTGTCAACTCTCATTTTTACGAGGCCAGAAATAACGAACTCGAAGACATAGTTAACAACACGAATGAAAACCTGATTGACGTTACCAATTTCCACCTGGATACTAATCAGGAGGTGCAGCCCTCAGAGAAGGGAGCTAATTCTCTGAACTCGACACTGCACAGTGAGAAGGATTTGAGCGAATTGGAGGCGAAAATCAGGGAAGACTTTGCCATTGACGAATCCCTGAAAAGTCTACCGCTAGTATTGAACTTAGAGTGAGCGGGAGGATAATATAGAAAGAAACACATTAATGTTACAAAATTACAAAATCTATTGCTGGGCAATGTGGATCCATATCAGAATCTTCTCGTGTACCACATTGTTGGCACCCTTAGAATCACTTGCATGTCTTGAGGGCAATCTGGTGATAGAGTCAACATCATTCTTCCCTGGCTTGGAGTACACTGTGCAATGGAATTCTACCAGGTTTAGCCCAATCGCTAATTTCATCTCGTATTTGGAACTCAATATATCCTCGTAGCTCACTGAAGGTATTGGGTTCATCTTTTCATTATTCACTGTCAATTTGGTTTCAAATTTGGCATCTGTTCTCAAATCAGGGTTTAGTTTGGTGTCGAAATGGAATGATTCTGTAATGGAGGGCAGACTTAGTGAGAAATGTGCCTCTCGTTTGTTTGGCGACTCCTCGTTTGGAATCAACTCTTTAATAGGAAATTTATACTCATACATTTGTTTGTCCGTACTGTGAACATTGAAAGCAGAGTTAATCAGGCGAGCTCTGAACGTACTAAACGATACTTCTTTAATGCTGGGTTCCTCGTATGGATATTCCGCAGTGTCGTTTTTGTCACTGCTCTTATACTTGAATCGGTATGATTCTGAAGGTTCAAGGGGGTTCACGATAGAATTCTTGTCAATGAGCTTCGTCTCGTCTACCTGCTCTTCTTCATCTGAAAAATCGTCTTGGTATAACGAGGGTTCATTGTCCAGATCCAAATCTTCGTTGATTTCTTCCAAATCCTCATTATCTGATTTTTCAACTACTTTCTTAGATTCCTTCTCAGTAAAAGTAACAGCTTTGGCCTTTTTAGGCTTTCTACCTCTTTTTTTCGCCGATAGGCTCTCTTCAGTTTCTGTCTTGATAGGCTTTATCTTGAGCTTTATCGATGAGTGCTCAGGTTCCTTATATATCAAAGGTATTTCTGATTCAGCCTTCTTCTCCAAAAGCTCAGCATTTCGATAGATAAGACTTTTGGAATCATTAAAGGTACGGGCATTATTAAACAGCAGTGTTAGATCGTTTTGAAATTTTTCTACACCCTTTTTTCCTCCCTTATACTTTCCCTCCTTCAAGAATTCTTGAATCATTTGAAACGTTATCGGTTCCTTGATAACTTCGTAATACTCAGGATACTCGTCTCGATCAACACTTTCAATAAAAGGAAGTGCCAGCTTGCCGATTTTTGGTTTCTTCATACTTAACAGTTCATCAATGACCCCTCCTATCTTTTCAGAGTAATCTTCCTCATCTGGAGTGGATCCTGACTCATAACTTTCCACAAGGTCTTTTACGAATTCCCAAATGATCACAGAGTCCTTAGCAATCGTTGACTCTGCATCGTTGTAGAAGTTTGCATTATTCTTCATTAGCTCAAAATCCTCCAAGAACTGATTAGCATCTTTATATTTGTTGGCTTTGACCTTCTTTTCAATTTCTTCCAATGAAATGGGGACCTGGATAAGTTGGAAATAATCAGGAAAAAATTTCTTGGATGGTAACTTAACGTATGGGTCGATTCTTCTGTATTCGGCCCCTGTCTCTTCCTCTATGGCGGTTAACGTTTCCAGTTGATCCAAGACGTGTGTGAAGAATTGTCTCAACGTGAGGCCCTTCAGGTTCGACTCTTGTTTGACGTCAAGATCCACCAGTTTGGACGGCTTGGTGGTGGTAGAACCCTTCCGCTTCTGTTGTTTGTTACTACTTCCTATCTCGGAGGTCAATTTTCTCTTTGGAGCCATGGATAATAGTGAAGTTCAAGCTGATGTTTTGTTTCTTTCGAGACTTCGAGGGAGAGGAGGAAACTTTTAGGCGGCGCGCTAGTGGAGATCTCGCTAGTTTCTACACAAGGAGAACTACAATAATACTGCTTTAAGAGGGATTGTAGGTAAACTATGTTGAATGATAAGAAAAAAAACCTAGATATGTAGTTATAGTTTGGCCTTCAATTGGTTTTGGTTCAATTCGTTGGTCAAAAGCTCTTTGATCTCATTAGCTGCCTCAGTCAGATAGTAATGCATAACATCGGCACGCAAACCAAGTCCATTGTCCTTTGCAACAGTAACGTTGACATGCAGCCATTCGTTGTTGACCATGTAAGCTAGACCGTAACCATCTGGCACAACTGGGGACCAACCGTAGCCGTTGAATTCTTCACTCGACAGCTGGGATGTGGAAAGAAACCAGTGTTGAGAGTAAGCACAAATAGGATCGGTGAAAAGCTCATGGACAGTCTCCCCAGATTGATATTGTTGCTTCAACCCAAACAAATGTCTGTCACAACCTTGACCATTGGAAGCCTTGGTAATGTAATTAAGATGGGAAGAAACGGCATTTCGGAAAGCAGCTACCTTTTCAGCGTCGCTGACGTTGGCGTCTTGCCATTTTTTCACATATTCTAAAGATTCCTTTGAAACAGAACGGCAAGTTTCAGTTCTACCTCTGAAAAACTTTCTCGTAGATGCGCTCTCATAAGTAGGTCTGCTGATACCGGTCATCTTGTAATAAGCCAACTGGATCAACATCTGAATGAAAGCATCAGGGGAAAGCTTGAACTTCTTGATCAACGACTTTCCTAATCCAGGATACTGCCAAACACGAATATCGAGAGAGTTGACGGTCTGGTCAAATGTAGCCAATTCTTGCTTGATGGCAGTTTGAGTGGCAGGAGTAATGTCCCAGTTCAGGAATTTCCATTGCTTGTCTGAAGTGGAAGCGGTCTCAAATGAATATGTTTCAGACTTGAGTTTCTTGTTCACATAATCGTTCAGTCCCAAAGTTGGAGTACCATCCATTTTTGAGTGTTCACCCAAAAATCCAGAAGAGCCATTCTCAGCGACGAACATTTGAACAGGCTTGTCGAACCAGCGGTTGGCGCCGTTTCCATGCCACGAGCGACGAGACTTTTCTTCAATGGTAACAGGAGAGTCGGAGTCTAATGCAAGGACAAAAGTAGAAGCATTGATCAACTCAATATTGTTCTTATTGAGAGGGGACTGGATAAGCTCAGAGTAGTTATTGTACCAGACGTCTCTATTAGACGAGGTTAAAACACCAACTGGGGCAATCTCACCTTGTTTGTTGACCAAAGAGTGTTTCTTAATTTCAGTCAACTGTTGGTATAAATCGGCTTCAGATAGCGGGTTACCTTGCGAATCGTGGTGGTTCAAAACATAGAAGTTTCCATGAGAAATAACAGTCACATAGCTATTCTTGGAAGGATCATACTGAATATTGGTGTCGCTTGGTGCTCCAGGCACTCTGCCATTGTTGAACATCCAACGGAACGACTCCATGCAAAAAGCAGTAGGGGTTTGATTAGCGGCTCCAACTCTTGGTTTGATAACTTCTGGAGCCAGTGATTCTTCATGGACAGCCTGTGCGAAAAGAACGACTTCTCTGGTAAGAGCAGCCGCCTTCTTCAATTGGTCTCCTCTGAACGGGATGTTGCGGTGATCTTTGTGGTTGAAAAAATACGAGACAAAGGGAGAAACTGGGTCTCTATAATCTAAGTAGGCAACGTTATCCCAATATTTTGCTAACCAGTTTCGCTCGGACTTGGCCAGAGTTTGAAGACGCTCCTGCAATTTGGGGCCGTCAGTCTTGAAAAAATCATCAATCACTTTGGAGTAGCGCAGAAAGTTTGGATCGGTCTCTCCCTCAGGATACAGAGGAATCAATGATCGTTTATAGAGCTCCACAGTTTGAGATAGCTCAGGCACAGGCAAGTTTGGTAATGAGTCCTGGTACTTGTATAGTTGACCAGCTTGTCTTCTGAGAGACATTGAAAATGAACGTTTGAACAACAATGGTGCCGACATCGTGAAAAAAGAAAACTGACGAGATGGGGAAGTTATATTTATACGGTCCAAACTGAGGTCTACAAGAAGTTACCGAAGGGGGAGCATGTTATATAGTGTTTAGGCATGTGAAAAAACATGATCAAGGTTCGGGGAGATGGCGAGAAATCTGAGAAGAGGAAGCTGGCTATCGCGGTCATTGGGGAAATCGCAGAAAACTCTACGGATTGACAGAGTTACGAGTTCGGTTCACGGGTGGAGGATATCTGCCATAAATCACTGCTGATTGCCTCAATTGGTTCGTCGTGACGGGGTAGCAGGAATTTCCTTCAGAACAACTTTTCTTGGTGGTATAACCGCGTAAATTTTGAGAACACTGGGTGGAACGGATCTTGGGCGAAAGTGCATGACATCCACCATCTCCCTCACTCCGCAAGTCCCTCTGGACATCCATCAAGATTTCGGATGTCGAGGAGTTATTCCTTAGGTAACGTTTGGTCATTCCATACTATTTATGGATTCGTGATAGCTCAAGAAAGCTCGCCTATACGCACTATGTAACCCCAGATGAAGTGCTCAGGCAAGATGATGACCTTCTAGAAGCCCATTTTATAGGTTTCCGACAATTTATCCGTCTAAAACTCCGCCTACTCTTACTAGTTCCCCCCCTGTGCAGCTCCCGTGCCGCTCGATGCGTCTAGACTTCTGATGGTATTGATTGTAGTAATCTCCACTAGTTACGTCCTAGTTCTAAGCGCCTCCATTGCTATTGATTCCGCCTATTATTCATCCCTGGAGATTATGCAATGTGATTTAAGCACCTCAACCTGGAATATTTGATTCTTTTCTCCTATTGTTCCGATACCTTTTGCCTATTCTTTTTGTGTATTTTTCAACTTAAAAATAAATATACGCCGCGGCTTGATCTCTTCTGATGCAAACCAGAGCAAGCATTCGTCCCATCCGATAAACCAATCACACCCATCAAAGGCTCCCAGTGATCCTTAATTCCAGTCCTTTCAAATCATCTGTGGTTACCTCTTATACCATAAAGAGAGAGTCTATTCAAAAAGCGGAAGTTTGGTTATATGAATTCTAGCTATGCAAAATGATAATCCGTACGGTGATATTACCGGATCCCAACGTGATCCACAGAAACAACAGCAACAACAACAGCAACAACAGCAACAGCAGCAGCAGCAGCAGCAACAGCTTCAGCAACAGCAAGTCCCTAGACAGTCCTATGTGACCGTTCCCCCCTCACATCAACAACAGTATACCGCTCCTCAACAAATCATCTACCAACAACCCCAGTTTTTCACTCCCCAGCACCAAAGACAAACTTCTGGCAGCTCCATGGCTCAACTGGATACACATAATGCCCTTTTTGATTTCCCTAGTCAGCCCCAAGCACCGTCTCAACTGCAAACTCAATTTGGCACAACAAGCCCCGCGGCCTGGCCTTTAGGACATAGACGAAATCAACCAAGTATTTCAACAGCTTTGGGGTCTTTTCACATGGAACATGCAGATATGGGCACATATGTGAACCCACAATCTCAACCTCAAGTTGATCCAGGCATGTATTTGCAGCCTTCCCCATCGATTCAGCCATTTGGAACCTCGCAGTCTGAACAGCTTGCGCCGATGATGAAGGAGGATTCCAAACTTCAACAGGCCTTGGAGTCTCTTCGGATGGAAATCTCCCTGAAGGACTTGGCCAAGCAGTATCGAATCACTTACGAGGATATGAAATCAGTTTCCAAAGATGTAGATAGTAAAGAGTTCCATGAAAAGGAAAGACTTCGTCAAGTGTTTACAATAAGGTGTCTACTTCAATTTCTCTATATTCCCTCAGAAAGGGAAATCCGGCAACGGCAGAGAGAAAGTAATCAACACTCGCATTCGCCAAATAGATCCACGAGTCTTATTGCCTCTGTCCCCCGTGTTCATGTTTATGCCACATACCACCGTTTGACAGAAAGCTGTCATGTAGAGCCTTTTGGATCCTCTTCTTTAGGTAAACTTCTCAGAATCACATTTTCAGGCATTCAGACAAAACGTCTTGGGACTAGAGGCCAATCAAAATATCATTATATGGGCATAGACATTAAACCAGAGTATCTAAAACTGAGCACAGTCTCTGATATCGATGCTAAGGGTAAGTTCTCTAATAGAGCTATAGAAGCATCCCTGAGAGAGCAATCACACGCAAAAAACAAAAAAAGTCAGCATCATCTGTTTGAATTGAAACAGAATCTAGATGTGACCGAACATATCGAATCCCCTTTCCATTCATACATTAACAATTATACTGAAATCCCATCAAACCAGGCCTTACAGTTGATTGCGGTATCCCCGCACATGGAGTCTCCAACTTCACCATCATTTCACCAAAACTTGATGCTAGGAAGCTCAGATACCTTGCTCAAAATAATAGAAACTGAAAATTCTTCTCTTCTAGATGACCTCCAAGTTTACTTTGACGTGAGCGTGTTGCTATTGAGTGACGCCAGGGTGGTGAAGCAGCTAGTCTATAGTGAAAATCTACTTTTGGTAGCCAACCAGTTCATGGGTTTTTTGGATGCAGGCACAACTTCCCTTGACTCTGAAAGAGTCAGGGCCTTGCATTCATTCATAAATATCCTTTCCAAGTTTCTTAAAGGTCTCAAGTTGAATGAAGAGTTTGAAAGAGTGATTGCTGATGCTCTGATAAAAGATTCACTGGTGGACGAGCTTAGCTCTGTTGCAGCAGGTTCTTTTGGAACTTGGGAAGAATTTAATAACCTAGTATTTGATTCTGAATCAAAGAAATGTCTCCAGACCTTTGGTATCTCCGAGTCCACAAACATAGCCAATATCCTAATCGAATTTTTCAACAGAGAGATTCCGGATTTTCTTATTACATTGACAAATACGAATGAGGTGGATATTCAACTACTAACAGGCTTAGTTCCACTGATTGTCAATTTATTTTCCAAGATCAGAGAAGCCCTTGGTAACCAATCACTTCGGCTTCAAAGCTTTTTGATGATGTTTGACGTGTTTCAGACAATCGTCTTGAAGTACGTTACCTTCAGAGTCGATGATGCACTTGCAGAATCCCGGAAGAGCGTCACCTATAATCTATGGCTGTTATGCTCATCCATTAATGAGTGGTTGACTTTTATCTCTGAGACCTTTGGGCTGTATGAGATGATCCAAAAAGAAAAGGAATCCGGTACTACATAAAGTTACGAGGGTGTAAATGAGTCAATTTTCTAAGTATAATAGGTAATAAATACATATACATGGTGATTATAACATGGCTGGGTTTAATTGTGTTTCAGTGGGTGATCTTGCTGTTCCCTGTTTAGTCTGTATTTGTCAGTTTGATAACCAGTCGTAAAAACACAGCTGATAGAACTGGAATGGTGAAGTTGTCATCCCAGTTGAAGAGATCAATTCCTTCACTTACACTAGCGACCAATCCAGAAAGGAGGGCCAATGAATGAATGTTGAGGCCACTTTTTTCGGAAACCCATTCGAACTGGTTTGGAATGTCATTGCATTCGGGATAGTTCGGAACGAAATATCCATAAAAGAGGTAGCATGACAATATTCCAACGACACAAGCGGCCAACGAACCAGCTAAAGATTTGTGGCTGGTGATCTTGGGTGTATACTGGCCCCAAGCTCTCCCGACCGTGGAGGCAGCGGTATCGGATAAACTTAGTAACAGCACTGCCATGACTGCAATATCCTTCTTGAAAAACAAGAAAACTACAGCCAACCCGAGCAGGTACCAGTTAACACCGTTATAATACTCGTCCACCTCTCTCTCCCTCATGAGGAACCCCACAGTGGAACAATAAAGTTTGTTAACTTGAGGCCATCTGAACCTTATTAAATCAAGTGCAAACACCACTACAAATCCCACAACCAGGGGTAACTGGATTTGCTCTTTCTGCACATTCTTTGTGTACAGGTATAATGTGAAGAACCCGATGGACATATGGAATAGTTTCCTGGGTAACTCATGCTTATGAATCAACTTATTGAACCTCTTGTGGCTTTGTAACAACAAATACGAGGTGGATGTATTTTTAGCCTTATCTAAGACTGGGCTTGTTGACTCGGTGGATAACACGGTATCATCACTAGCATCAAGCGACGAGAGAGATGAATAGGAGGAAGACGTTGATATTCTTTCTTCTAATTTCGACACTCTCGAGCGACCTATTCTCTGAGGACGTGCTGTGGTTGCTGCCATCTGCCAAAAAAAAAATTTGCCTGAGATGGATCTTCTTATATAAAACCAAAATAAATTTTTGAAGGGGCGGATAGTAAGTAGTACGTACCAAGGAGGCTCAACAAAGGGTGTTTTTTTACTGTCATCACATGCTAATAAATCAATTTGTGTGGTGCACTCTCAGGGTATTTTTTATTGCTTTTTTTCTGCAAGGAAACTGATGGCAGACCTCGGTAGGAAACTAACACCTTGTTTGTTCCAGTGTTCAGTATTTAACCCAGTAGGCTTTCCCCTATTTCAAACAAGATGATCTGTGGCTCCAGTTTTGACTAATTGCGACAACCATCCAGTCAGGAACTTGAGAATAGGTTACAAAATGTACAAGCAACCGTCCCCATATCTTTTGGTCTCAGTTTCTCTCAACATACCAATTGCTACAGGCACCTAATCATCGCCAGAACAACTATTTGTGTATCTTCATCAAAAGTGACGTATAATTGGCAAACTTGCGAGTGCATAAGCTTTATTGTCAGCCTTACTATCAGCTGTTATCACTTCGAGCTGAGGTTGATCCCAATTAAATGTGAGTCCATACACCCTTATTGCGACATGCATAAGGCTTCACATACATTAATTGCTATTATCATCCGTAGGCATTGCAGTAGCTTGTTTGTTGTCGCCCCTTCTGGTGATAGATCATCATTTTCACACGTGCCTATCGCCGAAAGGCAGGAAACCATCGCAAAGCTTGATCATATAAGGGCCTGATGAGGCAATTTGTGCCTCAACGGTGATGTTTAACCTCGAAGAGTGATAGCTTTTGATACAACTGCACGAGATGATTGTAGAAAATGTCATTTCTACTTATGTATTCATGTGCTCTCAGTTATACTCCACTCTTTTCTCCACATCTTCTCCTCACCTGTTCAATTGACTGATAGTACCACAGGTTGTAACTATTCAATTATGGCACGTTCTTTTTAAGCATTTTAGTGGAGTGGGGGGCCATTCTGTCAATACTCCGAACCAAATTGAAAGTACCTTGCGCGTAATCGTTAGGGTAACGCGTGATAGATGCATCACTATGCTTTGCTTGCAGCGATTTTATTGTATACATCTGTCACCTATCAATTTTCCCACCGATAACATCAAAAGTTACACGAATAACTCTTTGGCTATTTTTGTTTGATATGATCTTTAGAAGACCCCAACTACTTGGCGGCGAGGTATAAATAAGCAGGCACGTTTTGCTCCTCTTCTCTTCTTCACTGTACTCCGAAGTTTCTTTGGATTCTGGTTCCGGTTGTTTCTTTTGTCAACCCACTATTTACTAGTTGTCCTATCAGCGTAAAACTGCCGTGTGCTGACCTATTTCGAAATTACAACTCTTTTTCTTACCCATGTCCAGCTTAGAATTAATCATGGACAATGATCATGCGGAAGAGGTAGCGGTATCCCATGTCTCCTATAGCAAACCAAGCACACCCATTCCCTCTTTGATGGCGTCGCTGAACGAGGAAAACACACCAGTACCGTTAATGTCTTCGCCAAACAAGAACTTTCAAACTCCATTGCGATATGTTTCAACTCCGGATCTCTTAGCTTCCAATTATTCGCTTTCAGATCTGAGCCACAACTTGCCAACCCCAATTGTCAACAATGAATTGATCACTATCAGGCAACAAAATGAATCAGAAATTCTTTATACTTATGATCTTTTGCGCCGACCAGCTGCTAATGCGGGTAGTTCTTCCCTGAATGAAATGTCTGGTAACATTCCGAAATCTGTCAGCAACGGCGTTGTCTCAGTAAGGGACATCTTCAATATTTCTGACAACACGGACGAAGATATTCATCAATACAGATTAAACAACCCATTGATGAGCCAATTTTCGTTTCATAATTTTAGCATGAACTCTGGGCTTATGATAGACGATAGAATGACTGGGTCTTTCAGTGAGCCAGATACAAGTGATGACGATGAACAACTGTTCACACCGCCTCTCGATAACTCTGAAATAGCTTTCTTTCCTTGTACTGCTACTTCTTCCCAAATTGAGCAAACTGACAGAAAGAACATATTTGCCGTCAAACGTCCCTTTTCAGAAGCCCATATAAATCTCCTCGGAAAAAGCAAAAAGTCCAAGGTATCCGCCGGTGCCAAACCACACTGTTCAATTTCTAGCACTTCCAATGAGGAAACTAAGTTGGAATCAGGACTCCAAACTCCTAATCCAACGCAGTCATCTTCTACCTTCAAATTCAAAGTAAAGCCTGTTTGCATTACGCCTAAGTCTGTCAATTATCCAAGCGCCCCAAAGACCCATGTTAAGAAAATCAGTAAGTGGATTGGAATTTCAAAACTTACTGATGAAAGAGTTCAAAGAATTTATACCCTTGCAACTTCGAGAAAGCTCAAATTCAAGGATATCCAGAAGTCATTAAGCGTTTTTACCATAGACAATATTCAAGCCAAAGTGGATATCATTGGAAACCTATTAATTAACCGAAGAAACGGGATTAGAGATCATCCACACCCTATTCTTGTAAAAGACAAGAACGCTGAACAATACGAGGTCAATGTTAGAACATCATGCGGTGATGATAAGGACGATAGCTTGCAAATTCTAATTGACGCATGCTCCGGAAATCCTTCCAATTCGAGTTTGCTACATACGCCATCGTCACCGGAAACGTCTTCA
Organism: Komagataella phaffii GS115; assembly: GCF_000027005.1. NCBI lineage: Eukaryota > Fungi > Ascomycota > Pichiomycetes > Pichiales > Pichiaceae > Komagataella > Komagataella phaffii. The sequence goes on from NC_012965.1 coordinate 156,406, forward strand.
TCGACTTACTGTCTCACGTCTTCTTTGAGCACCTTGGCTTCGTCTCCACTTAGTTCCAATCTTAGGACAAAGGCAGGGCATATCAAGAGGCCCTTGAACAGTTTCATGCTATACAGAGGTATTTTGCTGAAGCTAGGAATCGTGCTAAATGTTGTTAAGAGCATTGAGAATTCAATTGACCTGAATAACCCTTCAGTGTTGAGAAAGCTCCATGACAATGATCCTTCTCTGGTTAGTCAAATCCTGAAACTGATTCCCACTGTCGTGAAAACCAATCACCAAGTACTGGGGCAAGCCATTTCCATGTTGTGGGTTACAGAATCGAGCCAAGTCAAAGAACAGTTTGGTAAGTTCAGTCAAGTTGAGAAGCGTCTTCACAAACTCTGCTACCCAAATTACAAGTTTAACCCACATCGCAGTGGATCTTCCAAAGGAAGAAAAACCTAAGAGATATCATTACCCCTTTTAACTCTGAGGTATCCCTTCGTTGTATCTTTTTTTTTTTTTTTGTCTTGGAGAATCTTTCAATTCATTAATTGCCCTCTATGGGTCTTCAAGGTAGTTCAGTTTATATTTCAATCATAATCGTAATTCTTTCGGTGATCACTTGAGGGCGCGAACTGCTTTTCTTAACGCGTTCGACTTAACTCACTGTTCATTCAAGTACTATCTTGCCTATTTGGAAGAATGCCAGTATCCTCGCCTGTTCCAACCTCTACAGGTCATCCAGCCGAGCGGCTTTCAGATTTTGTTCCGGAAGAATTTCGAATCCAGCTGGCAAAAACTCCACCTCGTTTGACCATCGAGCAACCAGTCTATCAGGACAGGTTGAAGGAAATTCGAAACAATGAAAAGTTTGCTTTCATAGTTCAATGGCTTTATCTATTACGAGGAGTAATCAAGCTGTACGAGGTGCACTTTGATGTTATCTCATTTGAAGAGGAATTAATTGGAATCAACGGCGAACTGTTCTTATTAAAATTCAAGTCGAACTTAATCTACGCCTTGAATGGATTCAGGATCGACAACATAGCAAATCATCCTGAGCTTTTCAATGAGCAGATCCAAAGCATTCTTCCTAACTGGTTTTTAGAGCATTACGATTCAGATGAAGCCTTAAGCGCGTTCGATTTTAACGATGCATCCATTGAGGTAAAGCTAGATATTTTCTACGAGCTGTTACGGTTGTTGATGGTTCGCAAAGAAGCTACCGTTCGAAAAACGGTGGAATTATACGATAGCCCCTGGGACACAATGAAGCTGCTACCAGTGTTTGCAGAAGATGATGTCAAAAATTCGGTACTGAAAGAGTACCTCATTTTAATGGATGACAGAATGTATTACAGAGAATGGAGCTTCCCCAAGATCAAGGTTCCTGCTCAACGAAAGGAATATCTGAAGTTACTGGACGAATATGAAAACCCGTTTGGGGATCTGGAACCCAAGATAACCAGATGGGAATGCTTAACTGTGGGCATATATGAGTTTGACGAATACCTCAACAATTTAAAACTCAAAACTGGCAAGAAAACATCAAGTAAGGAGGGCAAATTACTGAAAGCACTGGAGCCTTTTGTGGAGCAGATATATGGAACAGATTTAAAAAAGAGAAAGGAAGCACTTCACAGAAAGAAGGAACTTCAGTTGCAATCACTGCTAGCCAATAGAAAACGATCTTCAAGATTGGAGGCAAAGGAGCGCCAAAGAGAAGAAGAAAGGAGAAAAGAGCATGATGAACGTATAAGGCAAATCAATGAAGGTACGGCCTTGAGGTCTAGCAGACGCCTGATAATGAAACAAACCCAAAAGGAAGAATCTGCACCTCCTACAAATACAGCTTTATCTAGAGCTGATAGATTGCAACAAAGACGGGCACTGGAAGCAGGGCTGTCAGGAACTTCTTCTCCGGTGCCCGTTACTCCAGATGAAAACAAGTATTCATCTTTCAAGACTGAATCGGCTGCAGCTTCTGATAACGAAAGTTCTGGAAACACTTCATTTGCGCAAGCTCCTGAGCAGCAGGCCAAGTCTCATCCAGTAGAAGCAGTTCCAGAGCAGCCTAAGCAAGAGCCAAACCATCAGTCGGCTTCAACTATTCCAACATCAATCAATAGTTCCATCCAACCAGTGAACACCTTCATTCCACCACCCCAATTCAAAAACTTGCTGGTTGATGAGACTGCTGTTCACTCATATGGCTACAGCCCAACTCCGGTAACTGTTCCTGTTCTTACTCCGGTTGAGTCAGTTTCCAAGCCATTGCAGACCGTGCCCATTAATACCTACCCTGCATCCCCATTGAACCAAAGCTCCATCAATATAAATCAAACAGGCCCAGGCGGAATCTCGGATTTAGATACAGAAAAGAATACGGAGTCTGAAGATAAGCATACGAGTCAGCAAATTGGTAACTTTTATAGCCCGTTGAATAAGTAGATACAGTGTTTTAAAAATTTAATACAGACCCTGTAATTCCGAGATGCTAGATGTCTTTTTCAACTATGCAGCTCAGTGAGATCTGATGACCGAGTGAGAATAAACCTAATATTTTGATAAATTCTTCCTCATTTGCAACCCGTAGTACAATGGCAGAGGCCGGATCGCAGCCAGATTCCACTCAATCGGATAAACCGTGGCCTGAAGTATCATCCGCCACCGCGGATTCCGAATCAGAAGAGGTCTACGTTGAGGTGTCTTGGATTCGAAAGCTGATCTACGACATTGTCCTTTGGAGTTTCTGCGTTGTGTTTGACTGTTTCTTCAGAGAAATCAGGTCCCGTGGGTCCTTCAATTTGCCCCGCTCTGGGCCAACTATATTTGTTGGAGCACCTCATGCTAACCAATTTGTTGACCCTATCATTTTGATGGGACAGGTTCAACAACGAGCCGGAAGAAGAATTAGCTTTCTAGTGGCAGAAAAGTCTCACAGAAGAAAGTTCATTGGCCTTATATCTAGGTCACAAATGGCGATTCCCGTAAGCAGGGCTCAGGATAACTTGAAAGGTGGAAGGGGAAAAATTCGAAGAGACTCTGAGAATCCACTTAGAATTGTAGGTGAAGATACGTATTTCACCCAGGATTGTGCCAATCAACGCATGTTGGCCCTTCCAAACTCACTGGGAACTTCTGAAATAGGAGAAGTAGTATCTGATACCGAATTAATACTGAAGAAAGAGTTCAGACATCCTAGCACTGAAGCAGAGGAGAAAGCTAATAGAATCCTTGCGGAAGGAACTTCCTACAAGCTAGCTCCTAAAATTGACCAGAGCATTGTCTATAAGAAAGTATTTCAGCATTTAGCACATGGCAATTCCATTGGAATTTTCCCTGAGGGAGGCTCTCATGATAGAACAGATCTGTTACCTTTGAAAGCTGGTGTGGCCATCATGGCTCTTGGAGCCATGAGCAGTGACAAGAGCTGCAAAGTAAAGATTGTTCCTTGTGGAATGAACTACTTCCATCCTCATAAATTCAGATCAAGAGCTATGGTGGAGTTCGGTAGGCCCATTGAAATTTCTGATGAACTCGTTTCCATGTATGAGAATAAAGAGACCACCAAAGATGCAATTAAGGAGGTCCTGAGAATCATCACAAAAGGATTAAAATCGGTTACAGTTACGTGTCCTGATTATGAGACACTAGTCTGTATTCAAACAGCGAGAAGGTTATACTCCAACAACTTCTCTTCTCGTTTGTCTCTAGAATCGATACTGGAAATGAATAGAAGACTAGTCAAAGGATATGAACATTTTCAGAACGAGCCCAGAATTCAAGAATTGAAGGAAAAGATACTAGCATATCACGAAGTCCTAAGACTTTCCGGTATCCCTGATCACAAGGTGAACGATTATCGACCAGAAAAAAGATTGCAGACTTTTGCTGAGTTGTTGGGGAATTTGTTCCAATTTGCTCTATTGGGACTTTTGGCGTTACCTGGTGCACTGCTATTTTTCCCAGTGTTTGTAGCCACCCGCAAAATCAGTGCCAAAAAGGCTAAAGAAGCCCTGGCAGCCTCTACGGTCAAAATCAAGGCAATTGATGTCGTCGCCACTTGGAAAATTTTGGTGAGTCTTGGATTTGCTCCACTGTTATATATTTTCTACTCTACGGTTGGAACATACATCATTCGCTCAAGGTACTATATCGAACCTGGATTTGGAAAGACTGCCTTCACTTTCTTCGGATTTTATATTCTCTCTGCTACTATCACGTATTCGGCTCTAATTGTTGGAGATATTGGCATGGATTCATTCAAGAGATTAAAGCCATTGTGGCTATTTCTTACAGACAGCGAAACTCTATCTAATTTGAAGAAGGAGAGACAGGAACTGAGTTTGGAGATCACGGAGGTAGTGAATGAATTTGGCCCTCAACTATTCTCCGACTTTAATCTACTGGATTATCAGAAGAAAGTAGAAAGTAAAAGAAAGAAGAAGAGGAGTGAGAAGTACAGAAAGAAGGCTTTTGAAGTCTCATCAATGGGATTAGATTCATCTGATGAGGAGGAAGAACTCAAAACTCAAGATGTGAGAAGGAGAAGAGCCGCCAGGAAGCAGGCGGCATCGACTACAGAAGCTCCCTCAAACAGATTCGACAACAAGTCAACGGGAATCAATATATCCAACGTCCCAATTTTCAGTAACGATCTTTATGGTGGTACTAGTTCTGCTCCAACCACCGATGTTTCGTCTATTTCATCTGAATTATCGTCAGATTACCAATCGAGCGATGGAGAAAATGAAAATGATGACTCGCAACTGAAAGACAGAATCCGAGACAGAATTCATGATAGTAGGCATGATTGAATCAGGTCTCTTTTTGCCTCCGTTTACTGTTTCTCTGTTAATAATAGTTATCTTTCACTAGATTAGTTGTTTAGTCTTCTAATGATTATGTAATGAGGTTTTCTCGCCAGAGTGGACCTAGAGGAGCGTTCCTGCTGGTATCAATCTTGCATTCAGAGAAACCCATCTCTACCAATGTCGGATGAAGAACAGAGCCAAGTTCCTGTTGTAAATAAAGCCAAAGAAGATGAAGAGTTTGGCTCGTTTTCTGATGCCTCTTTTGAGGAATTTGAGGCTGCGCCAGAGCTAGATGAACCAACGAGATCGTTCAGTACTCTCTCAATTGAAGACTTAGAACAATCGGATAGTAAGAGTGATGAAAAAGTTGTCAAGATTGTGAATGGTATACTAGGAGTGCAACCAGAGGACCTAAACAACGCTATAGAGGAAAATCGACCGTTTCTTGATGAAAGGGCTAGGGCATTGTTAAACCAACTATCAAGTGAGCCAAATAATCTTCAACAGTTGAATTGGAAACAAAGTATTATAAGGAGACAGCTATTTCTCAATTTAAGCATTCCCTTTGATCTGGATGAGCTATATCCAAGAGAAAGGAAGTTGGGTATAAGTAAATCCTACGGTAAAGACTCATTTTCTGACAGCACGGACAAATTAGCCACCGACATACCATTCGTAGAGGTTAGCCCAGAAAGGGCCAAACAATTGACCGAGGAAAGTGATAGTATTGTGCAGAACATTGAAAGACGCTTACAATCCGAACAATATTACACTGACGGCCATTTGTCGGAACAAGAGTTGGAAGATATACTGAAAGAAATGAAAGGTTTTAATTCACAATTAATCGAGCTATTATCGGGATGGAATCAGGAGCGGTTAGAGTTATTGAAGGATCGTGAAATTTCTGAAGGCTACTTGACTAATATATTGGATAACACCCAAAAATTTCGAAGACAAAGCTCTATCAAACAAAGACATCTATAATCCCTCAAATTTTCCATTTTTCAGTACAGCTATTGATGCCATCAAACACTAATGAGTTTTCAAGTGGGATATATTGGCCAGTAATAAGCTTCACAGCCTCTTGGCCGACGATTCCTCCCATGAATGAACAGATATTATGCAGTTGAGTTCCCTTGGATCGTAGAATTTCCTTCACAATGTCGCTAAGAAAGTCAGGCACTTTTTCCGACTTCAAGATAAGCTGAACTATAGAAATTAGTTCGTTATAATCTGACTCTTGAGGAATGATTCCCGAATGGGTGTCCATAAACTTATGAGTAGCAATGAATGCAATAAATAATGACAACAATGGAGTGTTTCCGAGCTCACGAATCAATCTGGGGTCAATCAATGTTTTGGATCCCCTCTGTAGAAATAGATATCTTGAATTCTTGCAGAATATCCTGATTGAGTCATGATCTAGGTGGTCAGCATCTCGGCCTATAGATGACAAAATTTGGCTCACCAAGCCGGTGAACTCAATAATATCTTCCTCAGCTTTTGCCTTGTAAATGTGTTGGAGCTTGATGTATGCTTCTGTACTGGAATGTAAATCAGGCAGCACACCCGGTAGGGGAGGTAACTGCCCGTTCTTTTCGATAAACAGTTTTAGTGCTTTTACGTAAATCCAGAATAATGGCGTTGATCTGGATAGATTATCAAGTATCGGATCGTTTATGATAGTTTTGACATTTTCGGGTACTTGAGTCGAAACTTGGGAAGCTCTCCAAGAAAATGTGACAGCTTCTTCAAAATTTTGCAGACTTAGGTCAGATTGCAGTTCGGAACAGGACTGTTTGAACTGAGCTTTTTCCTTTGGAGTGGATGGTTGTTTTCCATGGATGGATTTCCACCTATCTAAGGCCTTTATCAGTATCAGTAGGTACGGAATGTGCTCTTTATCATCGGCTTCCAAGTCGACTGAGTCACTCATTTCTTTTAATTCTTTCCAGGGTCGATCAATACGGAAGTCACTGAAAGATTCAGGGTGAGATTCTGTTATGGTATGTTCTTTGATGTAAATTCTCATGTAACCGTAAAATCCAATTGTCGAAACATGGATGAGCGGAATTTTCATATCCCATAATGTATCAGCCAACGTCAAGACTTTCTGTAGATGCCAACTGGAAGCTATGATAATCAACGAAAACTGCGACCAAAAATGACTATCCTCAACTAAGTTGTTGGTCAATGAGATATCAAGAGCAGTGCCTTCGACGTCTGGGTTCAATTCGTTGAGGTTTCGAACTACGGCAGCTGCTTTATTGGAACCAAGGTCCTGTTGTGTGAGGAAAAAGTTTGTTTCCAGATCAGAGGTAGTCACTTTGGACGAGTCAACTATGGTGAACTTGCCACAACCCGGTAAGACTAGGTTCTTGAGAGCTTCAGTCCCAGTAGTGGTGGCACCCAGTAGGCAAACATTAGAGTGTCTCAGTAGAGACTGGCCACGTTGAGCCCAGAGACGAAGTTGCCTGTCATATTTTTCTGACATTGGGTTGAACGCAAACCTCTATTTAAAGGGAGTTGCAATAATTCGGGGTTAGTATGGAGAAAAGTGCAGTCCGCCTGTGGGCGGAGGCGAGCGGGAAAGAGAATCTAGAGAAAAACAGGATGTACCCCAACAGTCTTGGCTTGCGACTGAAACGGCTGAAAACGACAGCCGCTTTGCTCACAACCAAAGTGTAAATAACAATAATTAAGCTCTACCACTCGCTAGTCTAGATGCAACTTGTGAGCTCGTCATTACTGTATACACTGGTTTAATTTGGCGGCAAAGGACAATCAGGACGATCCAACCTCCCAGCACCTTCATTGAGGTAGTTGCTTCCTTCCTCGTTAGAATCTCTGCAAAGAGCACATGGATCTCCTCCAGTTTGTAAGAAGCCTGACACTCTTGAAACCTATATCAACTGTAGACAGCGCACCTTGAATTATCGACAGCCATTTCTGTGCCGGTTAATTGATTGACTGAACTGCAGCTATTGTTCTTCCGCCCACACGTGTGAGACCATAGAGATTGTTCGCATCGTCTTCGCAACCTTAATTTTTTTTCCCACGTTAATTCGCAGCCTTTTTTTTGACAGACAACTTGATGACCTTGGTTTTGGACATGACATAAAATGAAGTTTGCTAAGCTATATGATGAAATGCTCAAGTCAGAAGAGATTCCAGAAGACTGGATTGGCTCTCGCATCCAATACAAGTCTTTAAAAAAATGCATTAATCGAGTAGTCAAAGAACTGGAATCTGCGTGTTTGGAGAAGGACCTCATTGAGGTGCTCCTTGAAGGTGACCATAGGCTGGCAGATTATGTGCTTGAAAAAGATAGTAAAATTATTACTCCCAAACTAATCATCAGGGTCCCCCACGACAAGCAAGGTTTACCCAAGTCGGAGACTTCCTCGAGGCTATGGGAATTTGTCAACAACAGGGAATATTTAAAAGACGATGAGTTGTTCAAAGTTGTCGAAGTTAAAGAGGAAGAGGAAGCGACCTGTTTGGTATTTCATTTCCATGAGGACTCTAGTTTTTTTAGGGAACTATCTCTCGAGTTGGAAGGTCTCAACAATTTCAAGGAGGCCCAAAAGCGATATTTAGTGGACCAGGTTGACATGATCAGTAAGTCCGTTAGTGAGTCAACTTCATTTGTAAAGCGCAGGTCGGATCTCTATACATGGAGGGAGCTTTTCAAGTTGTACATTGACTCTGAAATCTTTTTCAAGTCATCCACAAGCACCGCTGGAGAACGCAGTGTCCAACAAGCAAAGGCTAATCTAGCAGCATTTTGGAACCACGTTAATAACAAAAAATTCCACAAGGCGTTTCATCAAAAGGGAAGCAGGTCAGCTTTTAAATCGTTTATCGGTTTAAACGAAAGACTATTGAAAGTTTCACAGTTTCAATATCTTAACAAAATGGCCATGACAAAAATTCTGAAAAAGTTTGATAAGCAGACTTCGTTGCACACCAGACTGATTTTTCCAAAACTATTGGCACACAATACCTTTATCGAAGAGTCGTTTGCCCAGCAATTATGCTACAAGATTTCTACCAACCTTTTATCGATAATTCCTCAACTGGATGACTATACTTGTCCTATATGCTGCTCAGTTGCGTTTAAGCCTATCAAACTAGACTGTGGACACATCTTTTGTGTGAGATGTCTCGTAAAGCTGCAAAGATCTGGCGAAGACAGATGTCCCCTATGCCGTGGGGAAGTCGTCTTGAACGCAGATAACAGTAATTTGGACGTGGAACATATGGAATACCTGCAGAAGTATTTTCCAAAAGAAGTAAAAATCAAGCAGAACGAAACAGAGAGGGAAATTGCAAAGGAGAGGTTTGAAGCTGTTTACGGTGAGAAAAATTGTATTATAATGTGAAGTTTATTCATAGAAGTAATTGTTTAATCGTTTAGAAAAATAGAGTTGTTAATCAAAAGAATTATTTAACGAGTAACGCCTTTCGATCAATGTTGTCGTGTCTCAGTGGTATTGTTATTGCTATTGCTTATCGTACCCTGAATGGTTCCAGCAGAGTCAAATAGTCCTTACGGCTCAACTAAGAGATACTATTAACATAGCATTTATGATTACAATTTTCAACAGAAAGGTTTGGTGGTGTAATGGTTATCACGTCTCCTTTACACGGAGAAGGCTCCGAGTTCAATTCTCGGCCGAATCATTTTTTTTTCCGACTACAGAATTGGAAGTTGGCTGTCACTCTACAATCTCTCGCTTCCGGAATAGACGGATCGTGTGCCTCATCAGACCGGTTTACCTTCTCCGTTGGAAATTACTATTACTAAAAAGACGGCACTAAAAATAGATAGTAGCAATGTGCCACCATCCAATAAGTCAGGAATGTTTAATTAGTCAGAAGCCATGACCAGCAACCGCAATCAATCTACACTTGCTCTTGGCCCCAAGGGTTATTCTCTATGATTATTGGTAAAAAGCCTCTCTTGGCATTAACCTTCTAATTCCAAGATCCTAATTAGGAAACGATAAAAAAATATCCCCTAGATAATTTTTTCCCATTACGTAAATAAGCGCTCACAATGCCTAATATAATCAGAAATAATCCATATCAGGATTTTATGTTGCGATTGTAACTCAGAAAAAAAAATTCCTTTGAATCTTCCTCCCAGGGATGTCTATAATCCAGCAGCTGTTCCGTAGTAATCGGAAGAAGCAGTCAAAGAAGAAGGAGCAAACTCGCAAGTCTCCACAGACCCAAGCCAACCAGTTGCATCCGAGTGATGTCCCTACAGGCCAGCACTCGCAGAACGAGGCGGTGACATATAAAGATAAAGAGCAAATCTTGCGGACTTCCCTTAACTCAAGTGAAACTACATCGAAGTCTGCCTCCTCTGACGTGAATAAAAGGTTATCTGATAAGGTCTCTCACAGAAGATCATCATCTACCAGTGCTCGAGCAGCCTATGTATTGCCAACAGCAACTTTGAGACATTCTGTTTCGCCCAATTTGAATTCATATTTTCCGAATGGCTCAGATTTGCCCAGCATTGATAAACTCCCAAGAGAGATGCTGCCTATAGTGACCTTGATTCACGCTCAGCAGGCGAGAATCTACGTTGAAGGACTAGTCAAGGTTCCAGATAATCCAGATCTGAGTATATCTAACGACAGTTTACTAGATCTGCCTGATAGCTGGAGAATTGTGAGCTCCAAACTGAGTGGAACAGAGCTTTCCTTCTGGGGTATGAATCAGGATGGTTCCTTAGCAACCACCAATGACCCTGAGGATGACGAGGTTGGGTTGTTCAAACCGATATACGCAAACATTGTAGATGCTGCGTTCTCCCTGGACGTTTCCAGGTTAATCATCAAAATCACGCTGAGTCTTCAAAGGGAGCTGCAGCTGAGATGTGCCAATATCAACGATTTGAAACTGTTTTACTCTTCTTTACTCTTGGCTCAGTTTGAGTATCAGCAAATGCAAAAAGCTTTCACTGGAGCATTGTTGAGTGCAAAAGCCGTCAATTTTTCAGACATCAAGGTGCTTTTGGCACCCGAAAACAAGTTCGTTAAAGAGGAATGGACGACTATACGTTTCCCTTGGTTGAATGCAAAGTGGTTGCGCTGTTACATTTCTGTGATACCCGGTGAAAGCGTATCATTTCCGTCATTAAAATTCAAGGATAAAGAAAAGGTCAACAAGGATAAACCTGGTAAGATAGAAATTTATATTTCTTCTAGAAAGGGTAAGAAAAATCTTCTTGCAACGATTTTCAATGGGAGATCATGTTTTTCCATTTATCCAGAAGTACCAGAATTTATTGACAGTAACTCACTGATTCGAATAGAGGGCGAGGTCCTTGTCAATGAGACCTTACTAGATAAACTCTTGAACCAGGATCTAGACGGTCTGCTTAGCCGATCGTCGTCTCAAACAAAGCTAAACAAAAGGTCATCGACAGGATCGTTGTCATCTTTCAAGAACCCATTCCGAAGTAATTCGTTGACAAGCATGGGTCATAGCAGACTAAGATCATCTTCTGTTAACTCTGTAGAGTCCAATGGTAGTAGTATCTGCTTACCAGCGAACAGTAAAGTGTGCAGGACGAATTTCGTATACATCATTCCAGAGACCCATCATGGAGTGCCAGATTCTGAAACCATGATTCGACTACTCATACCAATTTTCAACGTTTTCAAGTTGTATGGCCGTCCTCAGAAGTTTCTATCCTCGAGAGATAACAAACAGTCACTTCTCTTCGGATTACCTCAGTTACCGCACACTCAGTATCTGGACTCTGAAAGCTCATACCAACTGGTGGACCTGAATCTAGAAAACAGTATCAAAGAAGAATGGGCGTTGTTTGACTGGACTCAGGTCTTCCAGGAGATGTGTTCGTATCGCATATCTCAAGGCATCAAAGGTTCTGGATCTCTCGTTGATACATTCCGCGATGGGTTGCTCTATTCAAAGGAACTTGCTGACCTGAAAAGGTTTGAATATGCTGAGGATCTGGAGTTTTATGATGCTGAGGAAGAAGAACAGAACTTTAAGCAAGGGATCACTGGCAACGGAAAAACTAGCAAACACCAGAGAGTCTTATCCCAAGATATCTCCAATAATTCCGTGAAAATGACCCCAGTAAATGGTATCAACAGTGATTCGTATGTATCGGTGAATACATAGTACCCTCCTATTTAGGCAAATGTCATGCTTCAAATATAATACCCACGTTTGTTATTGTTACCCCTATCCTTTTGTCTAGAACACGTTTGTCGCACACCAACTATGCCTAGAACCCTGTAGATCACTCTCATTGGCTCGAACGATGGGGATACAGAATGAAACCTGGTGGAAAGTTGTTTACATTTGGAATTGAGTTAGCCCCTGTGATTATGACAATCTGCATGCTGATGCATTTGATGCATGTGCATTCTAATCTGAGAATTCCACTCAGTAGATCGCAACAAAGAAGACAAAAAAGTAGGACAATTTCTCTGGTAAAGCGAGTTGAATGATCAAAGTTAAGATAAGCTAGCCTATTTACACCTGTTGTTTCTCTGTTTGAAAAGGCCTTTTTTGTGATGATTTTTTTTGACTCATCACGTTATTCCAAATTTCACTCGAAACAATAGGTCGTGCAGATGCATTTTCATACACTTAAAATCAGTCTTCTTGTCTAATATTAAGAAACGCGTTATTTACGTCTCCCCCTTTTTGGAACCCTGGCACTCAGGGTTTGTTAGAGAAGTTATAAGACTCCTGTGGTTCCCTGAAATCGTGTTGTTTGTGATTCTTTTTGATACATCAAGTCTTTTTCAAAAAACAAAAGAAGATACTCTTGAGCCGTTTTCTTCAAATCCCAACTATCTGTCACTCCTTTAAAACACGTTCACTATTCCAATGAAGCTCTCCACCAATTTGATTCTAGCTATTGCAGCAGCTTCCGCCGTTGTCTCAGCTGCTCCAGTTGCTCCAGCCGAAGAGGCAGCAAACCACTTGCACAAGCGTGCTTACTACACCGACACAACCAAGACTCACACTTTCACTGAGGTTGTTACTGTCTACCGAACTTTGAAACCGGGCGAAAGTATCCCAACTGACTCTCCAAGCCACGGTGGTAAAAGTACTAAAAAGGGTAAGGGTAGTACCACTCACTCTGGTGCTCCAGGAGCTACCTCTGGTGCTCCAACTGACGACACCACTTCGACTAGTGGCTCAGTAGGGTTACCAACTAGCGCAACTTCAGTTACCTCTTCTACCTCCTCTGCAAGTACAACAAGCAGTGGAACTTCAGCCACTAGCACTGGTACCGGTACTAGCACTAGCACTAGCACTGGTACTGGTACTGGTACTACAGGCACAGGAACCACTAGTTCCAGCACTAGCTCTTCTGCTACTTCGACTCCAACCGGTTCTATCGACGCTATCAGCCAGACACTTCTGGATACTCACAATGATAAGCGTGCTTTGCACGGCGTCCCAGACCTTACTTGGTCTACCGAACTCGCTGACTACGCCCAAGGTTACGCCGATTCATACACTTGTGGCTCTTCATTAGAACACACAGGTGGACCATACGGTGAAAATTTGGCCTCTGGATACTCTCCTGCTGGCAGTGTAGAAGCATGGTACAACGAGATCAGCGACTACGATTTCTCTAACCCAGGTTATTCTGCTGGTACCGGTCACTTCACCCAAGTTGTCTGGAAATCAACTACACAGCTGGGCTGTGGATACAAGGAGTGCAGTACCGACAGATACTACATCATCTGCGAATACGCACCTCGTGGAAATATTGTTTCTGCCGGCTACTTCGAAGACAACGTCCTGCCTCCTGTTTGATCGGTTCGTTCTTGCTTCAACGTTTACGTAATATTTCATGTATTCCATTCTTTAAATTGTTTGATTATGTAAGTTATTGTTTCAACACCAGTAGTGTCTTCGCTGAAAATGTTTCCAGTTGGGAAATTTTTGACTGGCAGAAGAATCTCAGGATCCAACTGACTCAAAATCTTAGACTAGGCAAACATACTAAAGAACCCTACCGAATCTACTAATAATGAGCACATCAACTTGCCGGTTCTACGAAAACAAATATCCTGAGGTGGATGATGTTGTCATGGTGAATGTACAACAGATCGCCGAGATGGGTGCCTATGTGAAACTATTGGAGTATGACAATATTGAAGGAATGGTGTTACTCTCTGAGTTATCCAGAAGACGTATCAGATCTATCCAGAAGCTTATCAGAGTGGGTAAGAATGAAGTAGTGGTGGTACTGAGAGTTGATAAGGAAAAAGGATACATTGACCTGTCCAAGAGACGAGTCTCGTCGGAGGATATAGCAAAATGTGAGGAGAGATACACAAAGTCCAAGTCTGTCCATTCTATCTTGAGGCATTGTGCTGAAAAGTTTAACATGCCTCTGGAGGAGCTGTACCGTACTATAGGATGGCCATTAAGCAAGGAATTTGGCCACGCCTACGATGCCTTCAAGATATCAATCACTGACAGCACTGTTTTTGACAAGGTCCAACCCCCATCACAAGAGGTCTTAGAAGAACTGAAAGTTTACATCTCCCGGAGGCTAACGCCGCAGGCCATTAAATGTCGTGCTGACGTTGAGGTCTCATGCTTCAGCTATGAGGGAATTGAAGCCATCAAGAGTTCACTAAAAGCTGCTGAGGATATCTCCACCGAGGCTAATCAAGTCAAGGTCAAGCTAGTAGCCGCTCCATTGTACGTCATTACAACCCAATCCTTAGACAAGACGCAAGGCATTGAAATCTTAGAACGTGCAATCAAAATCATCGAAGACTCCATCACCAAACAGGGCGGATCCTGTAACGTCACCATGGCACCCAAAGCTGTTACAGCTACTGAAGATGCCGAGTTGCAAGCTCTCATGGAAAGAAAGGAGAACGAAGACAAGGTTTCTGACGAAGATTCGGATTTAGATGAGGAGGATTAGTTGGGCCCTTTCTGGGGCTCTATGTGCAGACTCTATATTTAGGAACCAGGTGATGATGTAGATATAAATGTGTACTGATGTACTAATACTTCTCGAATTTTCCTCCCCCTTATCAAGGATGAGAGCCTTCCTTACTTAAACTTTACTTTACAAAGCAAGAGTGATATAAACCGACATCTAAGATGGTCAAAGTCCGCCCAGCTACTCATGCAGGCTCATGGTATTCTGGCAATCCCAATGAGCTTAACTCTCAACTCAGTCATTATTTATCACTAGCCAAGTCCTCAGGAAAGACTTCAGTTAAAGGAGCCCGAGTTCTTGTGGGGCCCCATGCAGGATATTCATTTGCGGGCAAGACTCTTGCCCAAACGTACAATTCGTTCGATCCTACGGGGATTAAAAGAGTGTTCATATTGGGACCATCTCATCACATTTATTTCAAGGATGAGGTTAGAACTACCAGGTATGGTGCCTACGCTACACCCCTTGGTAATGTACCGGTTGATACCGATACCATAAAAGATCTTGTGTCAAATGCCCGCCACATCGACTACATGAGCTCGTCTGTTGACGAAAATGAGCACAGTTTTGAATTACACATGCCACTGTACTATAAAGCTTGCTTGGATAAGGGATTAAGCACTCCACCCCCGATCATTCCCATCTTAATTAGTGGTTTCCCTGGTCAATTGGCAGATTCATTAACCAGCACACTGCAGCCGTATTTTGAAGACAAAGAGAACGCCTTTTTTGTAAGCACTGACTTCTGTCATTGGGGCGATCGATTTGGGTATACTAGTTATACCCCCAATGGAGATTTAGAGTCTATGGACGATATAACTGTTGCGTTCAATGGAAAGAGCAACTCGCTGAAGATTTATGAGTCGATTGAGGCTGTGGACAAGAAGGGAATGGAGCTGATTTCGAAGGGAGATGTCTCCCTATGGCGACAATATCTTCAGGCCACGGAGAACACAATTTGCGGAGCTTATCCTCTGACAGTCTTACTGAAACTTATGGGGAAAGCTGATACTTTTGAGTGGCTAGGATACACACAAAGTAGTCATGTTCTTGATCCGTATGATAGTTCAGTGAGTTATGCTAGTGGATATGCTATTCCGTCATAGAGTTTGGCTATTTAGGTTAGCACTGAAAATAAAGCAGATTGCAAGTCTGAGTTTCATGGATGGCATTCATTTAGTTAGGCTCCTAGCAATTTAATCGGACTAGAAACAGTTTTTTTTAGATACGATAAGCGTACACCTTCTCACTGAGACCCTCCACTTAGATTCTTGGTTTCGACGGTTCGAAGGGTTGATTTGAGGCACTTTAGACTACGTTATCTAGCTCTAATCTGGAATTTAAGTCGGTTCATTTTTGCGTACTACTTGAGGTGATGGCTCCGTCCAATACTAGGAGAGTAATGAGTCAAGATGAGCACCTGTGCTAGATGCGAAAAAGAATACAAGACTCTATTCAGTGAGTTAGGAATTCCGCTCCTGGGGATCTGAACTTCCTCCTACTGTTCCACAGAAGGTCCATGTTTACCGAAATGGGCTTTTCAAGATTCTTTGCTGATTGTTTTCGGGTTTATAGTTTGCGCAAGTGCTTTGAGATGGAGCAAGATGGTGCTACTGTGTATGATTATCGATGGGTTGATCATTTTGATGAAGGTTCATAACTGAGAGATGACGCGTCTGAAAGACATTTCATTTCTCCGTTCGTGAGACTTGAGATGCAATACTATTCCGCACAGCTCATGCGTACAAACAGAATGGAGACAGAGTCTGCGATGTACAATTAACAAGTTTTGACTGTTGTGAACTAAATGAACTGACATAATACTTTGAGATTATATTGAGATTGCCAGACCGATAATCTAGCAGTAAACTAAGACGAATTTATTCGATGATTTGAAGTCTCTGGGATTGAATGTTTTTATTGGTCGATGTATTGCATGTCCCAATAACTCTTATCGATTGCTTACTTTTGAATTTGATCCGCTACACTCTGCTGGCTCTGCTCTGAAATCAGTGAAATTGCTGAGAGCTATGTGTGCAACTTATCCCGTTCCTACATTTATCCCAACCATCCAATTTTCCTTTATCCTTTGTAAGTGTCGTCACTTGATATTATAAGTTCAGCCAGCTCGACCTAGGCTTCCAATATCTGACTAAGTGTGAGTTCCATGATTTGAGGAGCCACACATAGATCAACGTTCAGTAGCATTTGAATCCCAAGGGTCGCAGTAAGACAGAAAAAGATCATTATCCACATAGTGCGTTCTTGCGTTTAGCTGAAAGGAGCGGCATCCAGCGATACACCCTAAGTTTGGGCACAGAACTCCGCTTACAGTGCGCAGTATCCTAGTTTTGTGATGCACATTCTCAAAGCGTGTATGCAGTTTTTTCCTGAGTAACTTAGGCTGACTGATAACTCCACAATTGATGTATGTCCTGTTGTTGTTAGACAAATCACATAAACCACAATCAGAAGACAAATGACCACGAAGAAAACAACAGAAAGATAGTTTTGCGTTTGGCCCAGTCAATGCTGGGCACAAGCTTCATTACATGAGAAAAGTAAATGCGAAGCAATCAAACCAATTTCAGAACACACCATGAGGATCATTGTAGCGTACTTGGTCGTCTAGCCTAGTTGAATCTTGGTTTTAAAGCATATAAGCAACCGAGATCAACTCAGCCAGAACTGGTAGTCAGTTGTGCACATATGATGGGGGAAAAAAGAAAGAGTTTCCTGCTCATCTTTTAAGATTGGGGATGAGAACGCATCTATTGTTTCGAAGCATCAATAAGAGCACGGCGATGTATCTTCTTCTTGTACCGTCGAAAAATTAATGAGTTCTCCCTCGATTATCCCCCTTTCTCGATCTAATCCCTATGAAGCAAACTAAGGAGGCGTTAACAACATCATCCTGGTTATGTATTGGTGCGATCTGTTGATGAAGTCATTTTCAAGTGCTAATTTTGCAACCAACTAGAGGCGAACGTCACCTGCATCATGCACCTCAAAGGTACAGTAGCCGAATTGAATCAAGATCCAAATATAAGAGGATGAATGGCAACCCCTACGATTGGATTCATTTCACTGGTATCATTCTTCACATTGTGTTAGAATACTTCGCAGCTCTTGGAGCCCTGAAATAGAATCGGTCGTAACGGTATATCTACTTCGAAAACGAAAGGCAAGAAGAAAAGATTTTTTAGTGTCTTTGTAGCTGATTTTACCGGTGAGAAGTGGGGCTGCCCTGCATTTGAAATGACCCGGTTGTTAAACTTGGATTTCAACATCCAGAATCCCGATTTTGATTTTTTACTTTTATCGATGGTGTAACTCTTTTTGTTTGCCATGACGAAGTTTACGATATTGCTTTTGGTTTTGCTAAAATTCTATTCTATTCTTGCAATAGAAGTTGATGGAAGTGCAAACGGTCAACCTTTGGCTCACCCTATTGTCGTAGAAGTCCATGAAGCAACGAAATGGATCACTCATACCTCACCGTGGACTGGTACACCTGAGGCAATAAGGACTGTAACAGGGGAGACTCCCTATGAGCAAAAGATTGCGAGATATGACGAATTTAACCCTAGACTTGCCAACAGAGAGATTATTGATTGCGTAGCATTTTGCTGTGGGGATGCGACGTCATCACCCTCCATCACCGAGCCAGAAAGTACTGCGACTGAGCTACCTGAGTCTTATGTAACTATCAACCGACCATGGTCTTTGTCTTGGATCCCTGACGTCCCTCCGGGTTCCCCATATTGGAGCACTTCCACAATTCCACCAAGTGGTACTGAACCTGGAACTGTTATTATATATTTCTACCTTTATGATGACGCTAGAAAAAGGAGAGAGATAAATTTTGGTTCCACTCAGCCGTATCATGGCAGGCCTAAGCTCCTGGGATCGATTGAAAAACGAGAACTTTGTCAGTGTGACGCTGTCTGCTGTCTAGGAGATTTAAGTTGCGAGGTTTATGTAACCACCACCCAACCATGGACTGGTACTTACGAAACCACGTACAACAATTACACCGACTGGCAGTGAGCCAGGTACCGTGATTATTGAAACTCCAGAATTGTATGTGACCACCACCCAACCATGGACTGGTACTTACGAAACCACGTACACAATTACACCGACTGGCAGTGAGCCAGGTACCGTGATTATTGAAACTCCAGAATCGTATGTNACCACCACCCAACCATGGACTGGAACCTACGAAACCACATACACNNTNNCACCNANTGGNANNGAGCCAGGTACCGTGATTATTGAAACTCCAGAATTGTATGTGACCACCACCCAACCATGGACTGGTACTTACGAAACCACGTACACAATTACACCGACTGGCAGTGAGCCAGGAACTGTTATCGTTGAAATACCAGTAAGCTATGTGAACAGCACCCAAATATCGACCAGTACCTACGACACAACTGATACAGTTCTATCAAGTGGCGTCGAGCCAGGAACCATTGCGATTGAGACTCCAATTGTATACTTAAACACTTCCGTTTCAGCATTCAGCAGACCGTGGACCAAAATTGATACTGTCACACAGTTTAGTTCCTGCGCTGTTTGTAGTAAACCTGAAACGATTACAGTTACTCCTGAGAATCCAATTGATACTGTGACTATTATTATCTCGCAACCCCAAAGCACATCTCAAAGCAATACCCCAACTTCGTTCAAAGCGAACAGTACGTCTGCATTTAGTAGATTCGATGAAGATAGTATCCCAGTTTTTGGTAGCTATAGCTACGAAATAACAGTGAACATTGATGTGAATACAGAGGACGACACAACTACGAATCTGAACGCAGATACGACTATCATTATTGGTTCACTTAGTGCTATTCGCACTGTGGCTGGCAGTTCAAGTAATTATCATGCCTCTAATATCTCTCCCACTATTAACAGTCAAAAAACAGCTTCTTCTGTCGTGGTACATTCCGACTCATCTGCCACTGTTTACCAATTTTCGCCGTCTAATGGAGCGCCTTGGTTAAGTGTTCAAATAAGCACTCTATTGAGTGTAGTTGGTACTCTTCTTGCAGCAGTACTCCTTTGACTTGCTCAATTCGATTTTTCATCATGTTCATTGTATGCATTACGTTATCCTTGATCCAGAGTTTTTTAGTTCTCTATCTGTAATTCAGGCTACAGGTATATCCTGAACTACCGTTACATACTCAGTAGCTAGTTAGATTTCACAATGAGCTCAAGCTTTGGCGGTTTGAGAGCGCTAACACCTTTTCTGGCATATGTATAGGAAAGACAATCTCAACTATATGGAGCTATGTCACCCTTGTTTGCTGCAACCAAGCTGGGCCTGACTGAACATTGTGATTCTTGTCTATTTCTGTGCCTTAAGCTTTTGGATTTATGGCCTCGTCTGAAGAAAAACGGTGCTTTCTGCTAGATATGGCCGCAACGGTTATCCTTTTCAATCAAGGCTTAAGTAGTAATTATCCCCTAAAACTTTCTCCAAAACGTTCAAACCGCAATTGCTTGAATTTTATATTACACATTCTTATCAAGGTGCTCCTTAAACCTCAGCTTGATTTTACCTTCTGAGCGGATAATGTAAGTACAACAACCGATTGAATGTCAACTATCTCAATGGTGTTTGGAGCTCTGCGCTATCGTCCATGTTTTCATATTCTACCAGGTTTCCAGATCAGTACAGTACCAGTACCATCTTTCGAACAACATGCAAAATGGTCAATGATTCCAAATATTTTGTGAAAGTGAGTATGAAATAGTTTAATTGACCAGTAATAGAGTGTTAACCGTTTTCAGTGCAGAGGATCCGAGCTTTTAGCGGAGTTTCGGGAAGCTACCAACTCCAAGAAGGAGAAGAATACTCTTTTGAAAAAGAAGAATGTTTTGAAGAAGTTTCTAGCCAATATTACAGTGGAAAGTACAGATATCATTGATGTATTTACTGAGGTAATCAAACTATACAAAGAAGCTCAACAAAGTAGTCTAGATCAAGAACTACGAGTTATGATTTATCATTGTTTGCGGTCCACAAATCATTACCGTAGTGAGGATAGGGAACAGGTGATCGAGTTGTTATTGCGTGATTACTACAGTAAATCAATTCCTGCTCATATAAAGGGCCTGGCTTTACAAACCCTCACTTCCATCCCAAATGAACATTTCATCCAAGCATCTATTCCCGCTGTCAAGAAATCATTACATGATCAAGATCCACACGTGAGAAAAACCGGTTGCTTTTGCGTAGCAAGAATATATGAGTTTGACCTTCAGATTGGCAATGACGCACACTTGATTGACCATTTAAACGATAAATTAGACGATGGAAATCCTTCGGTTGTCTCTAGTGCTCTTGTAGCGCTCTCAGATATTACAGAGAAAGTGGAGGAGTTTGAATTTAGTATTTCAGAGGACCATGCATTTGAGCTCTTGGATATCCTTCCTACCATCAACGAGTGGGCACAAGCCAGCAGTCTGTCTTCTATTCTATACTTTGCTCCCGATTCTCAAGCCACTGCTTGTGAGATCATAGATAAAGTTTTGCCTTATTTACAACAGTCCAACAACGAAGTAGTTTTGAATGCCTTGAAAGTGATAATTTACATGTCGAATTACATAATGCACCCCGAGGATTTGATTCCCCAGTTGCCCAAGAGAATTGGATCAGCGTTGGTTAGTGTGTTGAATTCTGGACCAGAAATTCAGTTTTTGTTACTTCGAAACACCATTTTGTTACTTCTAAGCAAGTTCAATCTAGTTAGCTTAAATGTGACCTCCTTTTTCTGTCGTTATAACGACCCGATATACATAAAGGATACCAAACTTGAGATCATTTATCTTCTAGCCAATGAGGAGAATTTGCATATTATTTTAGAAGAGTTGGAAGAGTATGCCAGAGATTCAGACGTTCAAATGTCACGTAAAGCAATCAGAGCAATTGGAAACTTGGCCATAAAATTAGAAGATATAGCAACTGACGCCGTTCTTGTTCTGTCTGATCTGATTGAGTCGAAAGTGCCACATATTCTACAAGAAGTTGTTGTAGTTTTCAAGAGAATTGTTCGAAGGTATCCCTACCTTCACAGCAAAATGTTGAACAATCTGATGGAAAACATTGATATGATTGAAGAACCAGGGTCCAAATTGGCTATTGTATGGTTAATTGGCGAGTACAATACAGCAATGGAAAAGAATGCCGTATCTTTACTCAAAAAAATTGGGCAAAATTTCAGAGAGGACAATTCTGAAGTTCAGTTGGCATTTTTAACAGCATTAATTAAAGTCTATTTAAACTTTTCGGCTGATAAAATGTGTGAAGACCTCGTAGTTGAAACTTTCAGGACAGCTACAGAAGATATCGGGAATATTGATGTTAGAGAAAGAGGGTTTTACTACTGGAGGTTACTTTCTAACAGAAGAGACTTTCCTAATGCTATTGAGGAAATAGTCAACGCCAAGCTCCCAGTGATCTCTTCTGATCCCGATAATTTGGACACTAGAGTTCTGGAGGAATTAGAAATGAACATAGGAACTCTCGCATCAATATACCTGAAGCCTGTATCTCATGTTTTCAGACTGAACAAGGTTAAGGAGCTACAACACACTTCGGCTTTGAAAAGAGAGCACTCCTCAGTTTTTGCGGCACAAAAAAACCATTCTTCAAAAACTCTAAGACTTAGAAGCTCCAGTAGTTTGACCTACCGAAATAAGTCTGCTTCATCACTTACTCCAATTGAGGCTGAGTTCAAGTTTAATCGTCAACAAGCAGGTCAACGATACTCCAGTAGCAAAGCTGATGACACTGACTCAGACACCATGGTCGGGTCCTTGGATATTTCTGGAAGTCGCAAGCAAAAAAACTCTCTAGGTCTTACCAGGCGAATGAGTAAATTGGGAAGAAAGTTGACGATCAGTAGATAAGACCTTTTTTTGAACTTAAGTAGTTGCAAGAAAATTTTTCACGGATTTTCTTCTGTTTTAATGGTGCTGGGAGTATTGTGTATCGCTCTTTTTCCGAGGAAAACAATCTCTTCATCCTTTGGTACTTCCTCTAATGGAGTAGAAGCTTTTCGAACATCAATAATTTCAATATCTTTTGAAAGCTTGACTGTTTCTGTGGATTCACCTATCGTTTCGATTTGTATATCTGGCATAAAGGGTTCTGGCCCTGAGGGTATTGAATTTAGGTCAATCGTTTTCTTCAAAATGGTGGCTAGGATGATGATCGCAGCAGGTTTCGATAAAACCAGAGAATTTTCTTTGCAAAAGGGCGCTGCTACACAGTTAGGACATCCCCATTCACATTCACTGGGACAATTTAACACAGTGTTTAATGCCTTTTCCAAAATATCATCAATATACTCAAATGCTTTGGTGGAGAGTCCGGAACCACATTGACCTCCTTTTGCATCGTAAAAGATAAGTCTTGCTGGTCTAACCCTTTTGGTCTGTCTTGTGGCAAACTCTTTCTCTGGTGCCTTGCACTCGGTCTGAATCTCATCAACTCCACTCAAGATGAACAGGGGTAGAATGTTCATTATGGCATGTTGAGCAGCATGTATACCGCCTGCGATATTAAGGTGCTTCATTCTAATGAAATCTAAGGCACTCGAGGGAATGTCTATCCATATACCCTTTGATTTGATGACTATAGGTGGATTATTGACTTCCACGGCGTCAATGATTTCTCCAATTTTATTCTTTTTGAAGAATCCAAATACCACAATAGTGGTATATATCTTTCCGAAATATATTGGAACATCGGATCCATTTCTTAAAGATCTTATCTTTTCTACTTCAACAGGATCAACATCTGTAAAGTCTCTTTGTGAAGTAATCCAATCAACATTGACCCGCTCAACTTTGGCATATTTGTCATCCGAGTTGAAATCTCGAACAATATACGGCAGACCTTGGTGAATGAATATCCCACCATCGTAAAGTGTAAAACTGGTCCTTGATGCTTCAACTTCTTCAATGACAACATTCCTGTTATTAGTAATATCAACAACTGCATAGTTCTCCTCTTCAATTGCCCGTATAGAAACGTGACTTGGAGGCCATGGTAGGTATCTTGAAGATACATGATATGCAGGCTCTGGATAGTCTGGGGAAGTTTCCAGAAAATCTAGTCTATTCGCCAGAATCTCTTCAATCTGGTCTTGATTGTAATCACTAAACCATTTGGCTTCCCAATCCAGATCATCAATCGGTTTTTCGAACGCAGCGCATTGAAGATGAGATTCAAGCACTGCTGTATTTGAGAAATCTAAAATTAGGTCTTGGTACTCCATTGAGATCAGCTCTTGAGGATTGTTCATGTAATGTCTGTTGACAGGATCATCGCTGCCAACAACAATGGTAAGAGAATCCTTATTTCTTCTTCCGGCTCGACCACTTTGTTGCTGAAAATTAGCAATAGAGAGGGGAAAACCACACATCACCACGCAATCAAGTGTACCGATATCAATTCCCAATTCTAAAGCGTTTGTCGAAATGATACATTTCAAGTTTCCGTTGAACATTTCCCTTTCAATCTTTCTCCTGTCTGAGGTCGAGTATCCACCTCTATAACTCATTACTTTAGTGACGAGATCCAATTTGTCCATAGATTTCAGTTGACTTCGGACTTCCTTCATTAAGAGTTCACAAACTCGTCGAACTACGCAGAAACAAATTGTCCTGACATTTTTCAGTACCAGTTGAACGAGAACCTTGGCTGTTTGCACAATGAATGATTCTCTAGTACTATTTCCATCTTGTTGACTTAAAGTTCGGCTCATCAAGTTCGGAGGATTCCATGTCACTACGTATTTCCCACCTGAAGGAGATCCATCTTTAACAATAAGCTGGCAATCCGACTCGTCTATACCAAATATATTGTGCATATGGGCCATTGGATACTTCAGGGTAGCCGAGCATGAAATAAATTGAACTGAGTCATTGCCATATATTGAACATAATCTTCGTAGCCTTCTCATGATCAGGGCAACATGGGCACCAAAAAGACCTTTGTACATATGCAATTCGTCAATGACAACATATTGTAAGTTTCTAAGAAAAGGGACCCATTGCTTATGACTAGGAAGAATTGAGGAATGTAGCATATCAGGATTTGTAAATATCACACTGGCATGTTCTCTGATGGACAATCTAGCTGATTTCTCAGTGTCACCATCATAAGTGTCTAAGACTGTGTTGAATAGAGATGGAATTGATTTTACCAATTCACTCAATGATCGCTTTTGATCCTGAGCCAACGCTTTTGTAGGAAACACATAGAGTGCAGTTGCCAACCCGTTTGTCTCTTGAAGTGCTTTTAGTAATGGAATCTGATAAATCAAAGATTTTCCTGATGAAGTTGAGGTGGAAATGATAACGTGTTTCTTATGAACACAGATGCTGTTCAAAGCTTCTGCCTGATGTGAATACAACTTATTAATTTTTTTCGTGTGAGTAATACCTGTCCAAATCTCGGGGGACAAGTCAAAGTCAAGTTCCTCATAGACAGGTTCCTTTGGCTGTAAGTGGAAGAGACCTTTGTCGGATATCTGATCTCGATAAAAGGGAGTTTGTTTGAGATGATCAATGATAACAGGAATAGGATCTCTCGTCTCATTGGAAGGTTGAGAAGGGGTTTTCGTTGAATTCGATACCATTTCTTCAATAGGATCTTGGTAAGTAGCTGTGGTAGGAATATAAGCTTTGGCAATGTGATTCAGTTCATCTTGAGGGTCCAAGCTATTGTCGTAACACTTATGAAGGAATTGAGAAACCTTGATCTCAAAATTAGTATTTCTTTTACTAATGAGCTTTTTCATAGAATCCTGAGAGAATGTGGGAGTAGTAAGAGCATTAGCACTACTATACCTTGATATTCCATCCCGTTCTTTTCGTATTTTTCCATCCACAAACTCAAATATCAAAATCTGTTTGCTCATATTCAAGTCTGAATCCGAGTCCTTCAGCTGAAAGATATCTGTCTCTTTTTGTTCCCACCCCCGGTTATAGGTAAACTGTTTCTTTTCGGTATGAATCTGATTCTCGTCGATGTACTCAAAATTCACATTGTCAGGTAATAGGGCGGCAATCTGAGCACCTTCTTCTAAGGTGACTTGTCGTTTTAAAGCGGATTCGGGGGCAGTCTTGATTAGTTCCCAGGTAGTAACGAGGTGCTTTCTTGAACATAGAAATGTGAAGTAAGTGTTAATCCTGAAATGAATTTTCTCTAAGGTTTGGAAATATTCAGGCCAATCACTTACAGGTATTGAAAGAGCTTTCTTCTGCTTCTTTAGTTCACCAGTATATGAGGACGTTTCATTAGCTCTCTTTTCCATAATGCTATGGGCGGGAGTGTTTCTCGAAGATCGTGAGTCTGATGTAATCAGGGGAATGAAAGAGTGAGAGGAAAGTACCTGGGCAAAATCACACAATTCCAAACCATGCTAAATGAGATTTAAAGAACAAACGATGGCAAAAGGCAACCGTTATAAATGTGATCTTTCTTGGCAGTTATCTGTCAATTTTTCTAAGGAACAGTGAATTCATCATAGGAGAGATGTTATACGTTACATAATCATACATACTGCATGTATCTCACCTACTTTACCTCATCAACTCTAAAACAGTTCTAGTCCCAACCCCAGATTCCTAGTCATGACACAAGTCCGCACCGGACAGGACTCACAACCAGCAAGAGAAGCTAACAAATTTACGCCCCGGTAAAACATTCTTTAGGGGCCGTTCAATGGTAATTTTCCTCTCACCCGTTTAAACTTACCTCCGGGCGGTATCTTCAATAACCTCTGTTGTCCCCGGGTATCATTGGAAACAGTGAGGGACGTTGAACAGAAGAGAGGATCACCGTAAATTTGCCTTGCAATTGGCCCTAACCACGGATGGTTAACTTCAAGCCATCACGACAGCAATTGAGTCGGCGCATAGCTACCCTCCTCTTCTTGACCCCATGCATAGGACCAACCTTAACCGATGGAACAGGTTCCTCCGCTCCGTCCCCTGGTAGTGTCTCTGCGCAAGAAATAGTTAAGGTATGAAGACTGATCTCTCGCACCCCCCTCACAGTACTGTTATGGTGAATTGACAAAGCCATTGGCTAGATTGAAACATGTAATTCATATGTAATCTTGTTCAATTAACGAGCTTCGTACAGTCTCAATCTAGACGTCTGATAATGGCGTTTGTGCTCCTAATCGATGAGCCATCTCATGTGACGTCTATACGCTTCGATGGCTTCCGTCGCGAATATAGAACCACTTGAAATATGCTGCAAACCACGATCCACCCTGGTCCTGAAAAGATATAAATACAGCACATCTAGCAGGCTTTTGTCTTCTTGGTTGAAACACACAATTATAACAATCTACATCTAAAAATGGCTATTTCAAAAGTATTTGCCCGTTACGTCTACGACTCCAGAGGAAACCCAACCGTTGAGGTTGACCTCTACACTGAAAAGGGACTTTTCAGAGCAATTGTTCCTTCCGGTGCTTCTACCGGTGTCCACGAGGCTCTGGAATTGAGAGACGGTGACAAGTCAAAGTGGCTCGGTAAGGGTGTCTTGAAGGCTGTTGCCAATGTCAATGACATCATTGCTCCAGCTATCGTTAAGGCAAACATTGACGTTAAGGACCAAGAGGCCATTGACGCTTTCTTGAACAAATTGGACGGAACTCCAAACAAGGGTAAGTTGGGTGCCAATGCTGTCCTTGGTGTCTCTTTGGCTGCCGCTAAGGCCGGTGCCGCTGAGAAGAACGTTCCTCTTTACCAACACATTGCCGACCTGTCCGGTACTCCAAAGCCATACGTCTTGCCAGTTCCATTCCAGAATGTCTTGAACGGTGGTTCTCACGCTGGTGGTGCTCTAGCTTTCCAAGAGTTCATGATTGTTCCAACCGATGCTCCAACCTTTTCTGAGGCTCTGAGAATTGGTACCGAGGTCTACCACAACTTAAAGTCTTTGGCTAAGAAGACTTACGGACAATCTGCTGGTAACGTCGGTGACGAAGGTGGTGTTGCTCCTGACATTTCTACTCCAAAGGAGGCTTTGGACCTGATCTCTGCCGCCATTGAGAAGGCTGGCTACACCGGAAAGATTGGTATCGCTTTGGACGTTGCCTCTTCCGAGTTCTACAAAGACGGCAAGTACGACTTGGACTTCAAGAACCCTAACTCTGACCCATCTAAGTGGTTGAGTGGCCAGGAGTTGGCTGCCCTGTACAAGGAATTGATTTCCCAGTACCCAATTGTATCCATTGAAGATCCATTTGCTGAAGATGACTGGGCTGCCTGGTCTCACTTTTTCTCTACTGTCGACATCCAAATCGTTGGTGATGACTTGACTGTTACCAACCCTATCAGAATCAAGAGAGCTATTGAGGAGAAGTCTGCCAATGCTTTGTTGTTGAAGGTAAACCAAATTGGTACTTTGACCGAATCTATCAAGGCTGCTACTGACTCTTATGCTGCTGGCTGGGGTGTAATGGTCTCCCACAGATCTGGTGAGACTGAAGATACCACCATCGCTGACATTGCTGTTGGTCTGAGAGCCGGCCAGATCAAGACTGGTGCTCCAGCCAGATCTGAGAGATTGGCCAAGTTGAACCAAATTCTGAGAATTGAGGAAGAACTTGGTGACAAGGCCATCTACGCTGGTAAGAACTTCCACAAATCTGTTGCTATCTAAATTGGATATTAATCTATGTATTAAGGTAATGAGTCAAACTTACAATTGAGAACTAGTATTTTACTTTTCAGAACCTAAGAATAAGGTCATCTGATTCATTCTGAGGTTCTTTAAGCTTATTTAGGAGATTTAGAGAGTCTAGGAACCCAAGACATTCATCTTCTGAGTAAAATCTGAGCTCAAAAATAAGTACCCGCAATGGGATTTCCGTGAATTTCTGTTGAATTACTGTGATCGCCTTTTCACGCTCCCTGTCTAGAAAAGTTGCTAGAGAAAACCGGATGGACTGAAGACGAAATTGCTTTCCAGCAGCATGGTCCTCCGTATCGATAATCGTCACCAATTCGAAACAACTTTTAAAAAGGTCGTGGTAGTTCCGATCAAGAAAGGCATAAAGAATAGACAAACCAATCTTGCACAGCAACATTGGCAGTGGCTGGTTCGCTTGACTATCAAGTTTAGAATCCAATGCTTCAATGCGATCAACGATACATTGCGCAAATTTATCCAGTTCCGGTTCCATGCGATGGTAAATATAGTAACACGTTAATAGACAGAGGTGATATTCATAAGAATCCTGTTCTTGATAAAGATCAAATGTACTTCTATTTTCGGCAATAAATTGTAGATATGGTAGAACTTCAGTTGAAAAATATGATCGTTTAAGGAACAGTTTAACCAAAACTTGACTGCAAACTGTTTTGAAGACAACCCTTTTCTCCAAATCTTTGATAGCAGCAGTTTTTTCAAATATACTCTCTATCTCTTGTTGCATGGCTAGATCATCTGAGCGGCTTGAAATATTAACGAAATGCCTTCGTAGCAGCTCAACTTGCTTCTTCAAATTTAATTTGTCTACTTCATTAGTCACTGTGTTAGAAAGCTGTTGCGAATTCGGAGCACTTTCTCGTCCGAATAAGGAATTATCAGGATTCAAGTTTGGACCTGATGATGGAAGTGATGCAGTCGGTGAACCTTTTGGTGATGTTGGAGAGCCATCTTTTGTTTTAGAGTCAATACCATGTGTTGAGACGTCGTCATAGTCAGCAGACTGAGAATGGCTCAAGACTGGCGACTGTGAAGTCACGACGGCAGGAGTAAAAGTGGGCAAATTTGACTGACTTGGAGCTTGAGACGTCTGGAAATTGTGGGAACCTGGGGATCTTGCAGGAGACTTCGAGCTTAATTCTGTGAGGGAATTTGACGAGGAATTGAGGGATGAGTTGACAAAAGATTTGTTTGAATGGGTTGTGGCAGCGTTGGCAGGGGAAAACTTGGAATCCGGTTTACCAGGTGGGACAATGATTGGGGATTCTGTTCGGGTTCTGTTTGGGGACTTTTTAGGCGAATTAGTAGCTGAACTAATAGGTTTGGAAGGTGAATTAATTGGTGACCTCGCTGGAGAGTGCTGAGAAGATTTCATGGAAGTCTTATGTGGAAAATCATGGGGATCCTCTGATAATTGATTAGTGACTTGCGGTTCAGATTGAGTTTCGGAGGGGTTAAGAAACTGTGCATCAGGATTCAAATTGGGCTGGCCATTGAAAAACGTGGACACTTCAGTCTGATTCTGAATTGAGATGGCTACACCACCTGAACTGCCAGTCACTCTATCTAAGTATCCTTTTCTGGGAAAAGCTCGAAATTTAATCACCTCTATTCGTGAAGTTGGATCCCGATCAACCATCTCATGATCTTGATCATGTATAGAATCATTGGTGGCACCCAATGCACCTTTATTTTCAGTTGCAGATTGGTTAGTGGCGTGAGATTGTTTATCTTCTTGCTCAGCACTTCTTTCATCATAGTCTCCTGTTGTTGCAATTTTGTTGTCAGAGTTCGTGTCCTTAGTTTCTAATATTCTGTGTTGACTCTCTTGAAGATCTTCTAATTGACTCTTTTCGGTTTGTTCTATTTGATCTACCAGAACAGTTTGACTCTCTGGGACCTCAAAAATTTCTTCAGCGGACTTATGTTGCTCTTCAGTAGAGCTGGCCTGCTCAGATTCAATAACATCTTTCTTAATATTATCAACATATTGCACCTCAGATTTCTTCTCAGCAACTTTATCAGTTGAAACTTCACTCGATACTGGAGAAAACTTTCTATGTCTATTGACATCTCAGATGGATTTCTTCTTAACTCTACAGCTGGCTCAATGTCTGATTCTTCGATGGGTGTTTTATTTAAATCTTCGATTGATTTGTCCGAAAGTTCATCTTTAGATTGCTCATCTACCATTTCTTCTTCGTTCCCTAAAGTTACAATCGTTCCATCATTTTGAGGTTCTGCATTTTCATTAGCTTCATGATTCCGGTCTATTTGTTCTACCTCCTCCTTTTCAAAATTATCTTCACTGTCCTCTTCGTCATCCATGGGCAGATCACCTGGAGAGTCAGTACTTACGGCAACTCTCTGGGTTGTGTCAATTATCGGGTCCACATTATTGCCTTGCAAAACTGGTTCATCATTGTCCTTTTCGCAACACAATTGAAGATCACACTTATCAAAAAAAGGAAGTCCTTGCCTCTCCCAATCATTGACATCTTCTTTCTTTTTTCTAATGGCCTCTACCAGAACTGCCTGAATTTGGTTCCAAACCTCGCCTTTCTCTTCTTCGGACAAACTTTTGGATCGTTTCAATTGCTTAACGATCCATTGCTTCTGATTGAGCATGGAGAGGTTATTTGGTTTAGTGTGTCTCTTTCTTCATCTCGTGTCGCCTGCCAGAAGAGAACCGTGTTCAAGCTCACTGGTGCAAGGATGTTAACGGAGAAGGCCACAAACCAATTACATAAGCGACGTGCTTGCTGTTCAGTTTTTCATATGCCGAAGCCTTACATAATAATGGCTTTTACCTGCGGGGGGTTAGTTTAACTCCCGGATGTGTGGCTGTGGCGTCCCTTCCGATGCATGTCAATTCAGCATCATAAGTAAATAGATCCTCCTACTGGGCCCGGCCACCGTTCATTTTTTTCATGCCTGGCCATCAAACTTTAATCCTTATTTTTTTTTGTAAGCGTTGCCTGAATGCTCTCCGTGACTCCAGAGTCTAAGTCTGGCAAGAAAATTGTGGCCAAAAGGGCCTGCTTGGCTTGTAGAGAGAAAAAGATCAAGTGTGATGGTGAACCCATGAGAGCTGGCAAAGAAGCCGACATAATCTACCCTTGTACGAATTGTGCACTGTGCCATACCAAGTGTATCTTCATACCCAGTAATAGAGGAGGAAGGCGGAAAAAGGGCGTATCCAAGGTAGCTAACTCTGACTTCAAGAAAACGACGAGAGGTCTTCCTCAGGAAGGTTCAGTTCACAATTATGATGTCGACACGGAGGCTTTTCCGTATAATTATTCATTGCATTCCCCAGAATCTTTGAAAATGCAACGATTATACCCAGAATCATTGGGGCACAATCAGGACGCAAGACGGAGCTCTTATGATCGTATCTCCTCAACTCATTCCCAGCTCTCCCCAAATACTTCCCATCATCCACAGGACTATCCGACCATTGCTCATCCAGGGCAGTATCCCAATTTTAACCTTCCGTTACCCCAAAGTGGACGACCAGGCAATGTCTACACAGCTCCCCCAATGAGAGTGTCTTCCAGCACAGGAGCACTGCCCCTGAAATCCGTTCCTTTGAAGTACAGTGCCCAACAATATGTTGGATTCCACCCTCCATTCGTTGGCCCTCATCCTTCAAGAGAAGATCCTATAGATTCAACAGACAGTGTGACAACTATGTCATATAGAGATCATACCCCTCATTTT
Organism: Komagataella phaffii GS115; assembly: GCF_000027005.1. Classification (NCBI taxonomy): domain Eukaryota; kingdom Fungi; phylum Ascomycota; class Pichiomycetes; order Pichiales; family Pichiaceae; genus Komagataella; species Komagataella phaffii. The sequence goes on from NC_012965.1 coordinate 188,669, forward strand.
CAACGAACACCAAGTTCACTTTCTTCAAGCCGCTATTACGATCAAACCTCTTCCTGGTTGAGAACTCAATCTCACTATGGATCAAATTCTCCAATAGACGATAGCTTTTTAAAGCCACGCAAGTCCTTAAGTTCACACAGTGCCGCTGTAAAACCAAGAAATTCTACACTTGTTATGACATCTGATTCTGAATTGGAGCTTTACGAATTCCCATCTTGGGAGATAACTTCATATTTCATAGACTTGTACTACAAGTACATTCATCCTGCAAGGTCATTGATGCCATCCAAGGCTGAATTTTTGAAAAGTATTTCGTTCCCAATGCATGCTTCGTTGCTTCATTCTTTAATTTTGACATGTTGCACTCATGCTGACCCGAAAATTGTTAGAAGCCATACCTTCAGAAATCCAAAACATTGGTATAACCTTACCGAGAAATACTGGCCTGAGATGGATTTGAAATGCTCTTTGATGTCACTGACTATGCTCAGTGAAACCCTCAGTGGGTATAAGTTTTTTCGGGAATCTATAGATGGTTTCCAAAGGGCTTCTAACTTGGTAAAGCTGAATAACATGCTTGCCAGCTATACGAGCATGCCTGATTCGCAGTGGAAAGAGCTAGTTCAGATATCCTCAACACGTCAACTGATGGATAGAGAGAGCTTCGTTAGAAGTATCTGGTTATTGTACAGATTAGCTATTTTCCATCGTCTTAACGAAGGTGATCCCTTTAAACCTAGACCAGAACTAACAATGGAATACCCTAATGACCTTGAATTCCCAATGAGTGATGAGTCTTTTTTCAATTCTTTTTCAAATAAAGATTCAGATTCAGAGATCAAGAAACCTGTTACATGGGAAGATGTTAGTTCCGCTATTGATTATAGCATTACAACAGATAAGGATGAAGTGACCTTACCTAATTCATTCGAAAATTATGCTCCAGCTGTTTCATTCTTTTCCACCAAGGTCTTGAGTGATGTGATGGACTTGATATACAGGGGTATTTGCACATTGGAAAGCAAAGTCACTTTGTTCAACAGCAAACTGAATGCGCTTGAAAAACTTTCCCGGAACGTCTATCGAATTGAGTCTGTTGTTGTAGATAGAGATGTTCACAGTAAGGTAATGCTAATCAATTGCACAACGTTGACTGGACTATTCCAGATACATCTTTCCAGATCTATCTTACACACACCAATATGTGGAGAATTGCTTTTATTCAAGAGATGTCTACATAAAGCAATGCTTGAATCACAGAAGCAGAATCTAGTTTCAGAAGATATTCTGAATTCATTTTTGGAGGCTTTACGTAGTGCCGACGAAAATCAATGGAGATCATTAGTACCAGTTATCATGTCTGCATCGGGACTGGTAAAGTTATTGGAATTGGGGCAAGGTGTGGTGGATCATAAAGGAACAGATCTTCAAGGTCAAATACTTCCTGTTGTTGTTGGACCTACTTCGTTGGAGCCTGCCATTGACATTGGGGTGGTTGACTCTGATGATGAACCTGTTCTCAAATCGAAACCTTGGTGGCACTACGCCGTTTCAGGAATTGGTGCCAAACGATCCGGATCAGTATCAACAGAGCCAGATGTTGCCAATGCTTGGGTTCAATATCCACTGTTCGCTTCAATACCACTATGTTATGCCACTTACCATAGTGCTTCGTTATTAGTACTAAGTAAGTTTGTTGATATTCAGCTAAGCACTGAAGACACAGCAAATTTCAATCTCAAGAATAACCAAGTTGCAATCGATTTTTGTGTTTATGGAAAGAGGAAAGTCAGTTTACTTTCAGACGACGAGAAACATGACGACAAGAGCGGTGAAATCCTGACCAGAAAAATAACAGTTCCAGTATTACAGACGCATGCAGATATAATTTTGAAATGTTGGAATTCTGACATCCTTTTAGAGCACATGAGGCTCTTTGCAAAGTTCCTCCAGGTGCAGGGTAAATATTACCCAATCTATAATAATGCCTATCAAAACTGCCAGGCTCTAACCAACTTTTTGGAGGACAAATTTCTACCGAACCTTTAAAATAAAATTATGAATGGAATAGATAAGTTACGTGTACTATTATATATACATCTATTAAAAAACAATACTAAATTCAAAGACGATTCTTCAAATAGGATTCATACCCTTCAGATTCCAAGTTGGATGCCTTCCCCAACACTTCGGTCTCCATTGCATTCATATACTTGGACATTTCCTTTTGCCATTTGTGGTCAATTGTACCTAAAATCCTGATGGCCAACAGAGCGGCATTGGTGGCGTTGTTGATAGCAACCGTAGCCACAGGAACACCTCTAGGCATTTGGACAATCGAGTGTAGCGAGTCTACACCATCCAACGTAGAGCCCTTGACAGGAACACCAATGACTGGCAACGGAGTCATGGCAGCAACCATTCCTGGAAGATGAGCAGCACCACCAGCACCTGCAATGATAGCCTTGATACCTCTACTAGCGGCTTCAAAGGCATATCTGGTCATTCTCTGTGGTGTTCTATGAGCAGAGACAATAGTAACTTCGAATGGAACACCAAACTGTTTTAAAATATCGCAACCTTTCGAAATCACAGGTAGATCAGAGTCTGAACCCATGATAACTCCAACCAACGGTTTAGTGTCAGCTGATACAGTACTGGATGGTAAGTGGGTTGATTCTTCTAGAATGTACTCTAACTTTTGTTCTGCTTCCAACATGGAAGATCCTATTATGTTGATATGACCCATCTTACGAGCCAATCGGGTGGTCTTTCCGTACAGATATACAGAAGCACCGGGTGTTTCTAAGGCTCTTCTACAAAACTCTAATTCCCCGTGAGATTTTTCAGCACCCAAAACATTGAGCATAATAGCGTTGGTGTTGGAAGTAGATAGTTTGGTGAAATCTAGTGGCATTGGCAGACCAGTTATGGCTCTTACATGTGCTTCGAACTGAGATGTTACACATGCATCGATTGTATAGTGACCAGAATTGTGGGGCCTTGGAGCAATCTCATTTACAAGAAGTTCTCCATCAGACAATAGGAACATCTCAACTCCGAAGATTCCAGCGCCTGGGAAAGTCTTCACAGTGTTTTCAGCTAATATTTGAGCTTTCTTTTGGATGGTGTCATTAACTCTGGCCGGAGCATACACAATATGACAGATATTGTCCTTGTGCACAGTTTCTACGGTTGGGTAGGAGAATACTTCGCCTTCCAGTGATCTCACAACCATTACCGCTAATTCTTTAACAAAAGGAGCAAACTTCTCGGCATACAATGGACGATCTTTCAAGAATTCTAATGCCTTACTGATGTCCTCTTTAGACTCCACTACAAAATTGCCTCTTCCATCATAAGCCATAGTCCGGGACTTCAACAGATATGGAAATCCATTCTCTTCTCCAAACAAAAGCAGCGCCTTTTCATTAGATTCTATACCCTGAGACTTTGTCACCGAAATGTTGTGCTTGATCAAATGTTCCTTTTGCAAGTACTTATCCTTGATTAGTTCGATTGTCTCTGGTAAAGGATATATCTTGATTCCAGTTCTGTCTTGAACTCTCTTTAGAGCATCTGTGTTGACATGCTCAATCTCTACAGTGAGAACATCACATTTGGCAGCTAACTTGGCGATAGCCTCCTCATCTTTGAATGATCCGTCGATGTGGTCTTGCGCAGCATTAATGTGCTTAGCAGGTGAAAAACCATCATCAAGAATCACGGTCTTGATATTGAGCCTGCTAGCGGCCTCAACAATCATTCGGCCTAGCTGGCCTCCTCCTAGAATACCTATTACCTGAGAATCCATGAGAGTTTGGAAGTTTTTTAATCGTTTCTACGATTCTTGGAAAAGGTAACCTTATTTGCATAGGCTAGTGAAGAGTCAAGTCAAATTTATTTTTGGCGAGCACACTACCGAGTATACGGCTTTGACTTGCTAACCTGGCTCTGCCATAGTTGAAAATACGTCGATAAGAAAGAAGCGTGCTTTTCCTTGCACGCTGAGGGCATGCTAGCGATTGGCAAAGATGATCAGAGGAGAACGAAATGCTGATGGAGGCCAGCTAGAACTGATTTGTTCAACTTTTCAATTTAGGCGATCTTAGTAAGCTTCTTACGCGATAGGGACAGCAAGCCATACATTTATTCTTATTGACTCACCTGCACTTACTATAAAGTGCTGGCTCGTCGGCTTTCATTTGTCTAACCCATTCCCTATTCAAGTCGCTAATGTCCGCTGATTTGTTTTCTTTGAATGGTAAGGTCGCCTTGATCACCGGTGGTACCAGCGGATTAGGCCAAGGAATAGTTCGAGGACTTTATGAAGCAGGTGCAGAACTTATTCTTATCCATAGACCTTCTACAGACCCAACGGCTTTCATTGAAGAGGTGAGAATGTCAAATGCCGATGGTGCCTCCATACATACAATTGAGTTGGATCTAGTGGATGCCGATCTTGCAAAGCTGGAAGAGACCGTAACGAGTCCTGCGGTGGAGAAGAGTTCCACTGGAAAGATTGACATTTTAATCAACAACGCTGCCATTGCCATTAAATCTGAGTTTACAAGTTTTACGGAGAAAGATTACGCGGCTATCCAAAAGGTAAATGTCGATTTTCCATTTAGATTGACACAGCTAGTCACTAAACACTTTATTAAGAACCAGATTAAGGGTAGGATCATCTTTACTGCCTCCCTGTACAGTTTCGAAGTGACCTACCCGAATCAATCGGTATATGCGACCACCAAAGGTGCAATCAACTCATTAATGAAGGCTCTATCGGTTGAACTTGCTCCAAAAGGTATTACCGTGAATTCCCTTGTTCCAGGGTTCGTTAAGTCAAACATGACAGCCGATTCTTATGGTAACGAGAAGAAGAGCAATGAAATTGTTTCTAGAATTCCCATTGGTCGGTGGGGTGAGGCAGATGATTTTAAGGGCCCAACTGTATTTCTCTGCTCTGAAGCTGCTGCATATTTGACAGGAGTATCGCTTCCAGTAGATGGAGGTTGGCTAAGTAAGTAGTAAATTCATTAGAGCCTTTTACCAGGCACGAGTGCAAATATGATGGACAATACTGCGGCAATCACAGATGTTAGTAAGAGTACCCAGAGCCCCCTCTTTAGTAGAAGTCTTCTGACAAAAGGTTCCTTCAGTTTGATTAACCCACTGTGCGTCGCTTTGCTTTCACCATAACCAAATATCGAAAGCACAGGGTCAATATTATAGATGGAAGTTATTAGCAAGTAGGTCCCAATGAAAAATGGAATCACCACAACAGCTCTAACTGGTTTGGGGTTCCAATTAAGGAAAATTAAGGTGTAACCTACCCAAAATCCGACAAAGAGGAAAAAGAATCCAAAGATCAGACGAACCAAGTGAGATGTCACTGTAATGTTGCTAATCGCATTTGAAAGCAAGAAACCTGGAAAAGCTTCATTTTCCATAGCTTTAAACACATACTCTTTTGCTTCTTCAAATACTTCAGGATCATCCCTTCCTTCTGTTTCTAAATTATGCCTTATATTCTTGATGATGTATTCAGGAATAAATAGTCTTTTCTCTGCAGCTTCCATGAAATATGTGTATAGAATTTTTCTGGAAGACGATCTTAGATCAGCTCTTGTAACGAACAAATTCTCTGGTCGGGGACTATCATTTTTCAACTGCGCACTATCCATTTCTTCTTTTATGAATGTTTCCAACATTTCTGGCTTGATGGTAGATATTCGATTTATTTCTCTGTTTTCAGGTTGTGTTTCAAATACAGAAAGATTTGAATTGGATGCGCCCATATTCAGGCCAATGGATTGGGAATGTCGCTTTAATTCTTCTATCCTTTGGTTTACGTTAGGATCACTGGTTCTAAGTGTTGCTTCACCTTTCAAAAATGAGGAGAGTCTATTATTATCCTCATCTTCAAGAAGATTCTCAGTCATGATCATATCTAACAACACGGAGGAACTTATCGATTTGTGTTTCTGTGACCCTACTGACTCTCTACTATTGTTGCCAATATCATTAGCACCAAAAGGTGAAACAAAGGACCCATTATTAGGTGGAGTTTTCCTTGGAATAGCGCTGGCCACGTTGGTTGCATTTCTCTGTCTGTAGTTGGCTGTTAACGTAGTTTTCAACCCTTTGACGTAGCTCTTACACAAGTTCAGGTGCTGGATCACGTCCAGCCAAAAGTCAAGGTAGTCAATTGCTGATTGGCTGTCTTTCATATAAACGTAGAAAGACCAAAGATCAACCGGTGTCTGTGTCTTCCTGTTCAATACCTCATATAGTGTAGGTAATCTGTCATGTGGGTCATTGGACTTGGGAGGGGAATATTTTTCCAGATCATGCTTGTTCCTAAAGTTTGACTGCACGTAATCACCATGGACGGGACTTCCATCGGGATTATAGTTGTTCATTTGGTTTCAAACCGTGCCAACTGGAACAACAGATCAAAGAGATGGATGATCTTATGTTGTGAATTTAAAAATAATCGAGCCAACTACAATTTTCGTGTTGTAACGCGGAATGGCTAGCGCTTGGTGTCCAATAGGGAAGTAACTGGCTATAGAATAACCATTTTGAGCGAAAGCGTCTTATTAATTGTTCTGCTATTTTTCAGGGTCGTTATGGCAGATTTGACATCTACTTCTTCCTCAGAGGTATGTAGGTTTGAAAATGGGGTTTACAGTATCCATCGTATTATACTTTTGTTAGAGAAATTGGCTCTTCCTATGCTAGATGAATTTTTCCTTACTTTGTGTATAGTTACTACAAGATTATTCGTAATCATTCCCGTTGGAATTCACTTGAAAATGAAGGTCAGGCCTGACAGCTTGAATTTCATCTTATGCTCAGTGCAGTCCTGGTCTTTCTAGTTAGAGTATGAGGCATAAAAAAGAGGCACATTTGAAATTAGTCGTAAGGAACTTGTAGTGGACCTTTAAAAGTGCAGCTATTTGACAAACACATCCAGCTTACCATGAGAATTTGTCCATTCAACTACAACCGGGAGTGAAATCAAAACAGTAAGAAGGGCATAGTCAACTGGAGCTGCATTTTGTCGTTTAAAGTAAAAAAGATAATAAAAAAATCAAACTGAAACTAAGGCTAGTTTACCTGTTGATAAGTTCTAACAAAAACAGAATAGGATCTAGCATTCTTAAAATGCTTATTACAATCAGGGGTCAAGATTTTGCAATTGTAGAGTTTAAAATATTGACCTCTGAGGTTTAGCAATTCATCAGGCCTACTACTTTCAATCATTCCTCCCGTTCGAACACCTAAGTCATATCATAATCTAAACAGCACTCAGTCTATTGCCACACCGCCAAGGCTGCCTTTGAAAATATAAAGTGCCTGGTGCTTGAGTAGAATAAGTGCCCAGCATGATTTTCCCAAGAAGCTATTTCGCCGTTGATACCTGCCTTTGCGTTATTATTCTTTATGCCCGGCGAGTATGATTGACCGGAGAAAGAGGTCTTTTACGACAGACGAGCTTTGAAGACGGCGGATACATTACATCCCTACCATGACGGACTGTACCACTGCGGTGATTTGCGTGAAGCGTATTATTAATTGTTTGGTAGATGCCATGGCTTACGGGCTTACCAATGTTAGATCCAATGCGGCTCAGATTTCAGAAAAAGCATTTGAAGTTCGGATTAATTATTTCCAACGAACGGCAAGACCAGTAGGTGAGAGTAATGCAGTTAACACCTGAGCCGGACAAAATTTAGTACACGGAACAGTCAAAATGTCGGCTCTGAGCTAATTTGTCGTCCGGCTTAATCCTGAGACGTCATCACACATAGGGTTAACCAAGACGATTCCTATTGGTGCTGGATAAACTGCAAATTAACAGCTTTCTAAGCCCACTTTTCATCCAGTTTAATAGGCCGCATACATAATAGCCACTCCCCGATCTTGCTATTGATTGTGAGCATGCATGCCACGTTTCAAGTAATTTACAAGAGTAATTGAAGCCTTTGGTGCGAGCGCGTGCGCTCTTTTCTCGCGTCCAGTCTGTTGTCATTTGCTGCACAAACACATGGCTCACACATGGGGGGTCCACGAATCCCGTCTTTCGCTATTTTCCATCCAATCGAGCAAATCCGTCATACAATTACTAAGGCATGCAGGGAAGCTTCTGACTCCACGATTTCAAGGTGAGCCATTAAATTTAACCACGTTGTGATACAAAGACTGCCTATTTCCCCCCTTCTTCCTCTTTTCTTCCAAGCTCAACCATGTTTGGCATGCTGACAGAGACACAAGCTCAACAAGAAGAGAGACTACTGGATGAAGAGGAGAAAATAGCTCCCACGGCCATCTACGACCTCGAACTGCTCAGAGAATGCAAAAGCAGCCGTAGAAGATGGAAGTTCTTTTGCGTGCTTGTGTTTATTCTGACTTTCACAAGTGTTGCTCAGCTGTATTTGAGTCTGTCGGAGTTCAAAAATCAGCTTCTCATCACAACGTTGAATAGGGTCAAAAGTGCAGAGTTAACCAAAGATATTGACATTATCCCTATCCACTCCCACAATGATGAATGGAGACGTCTTCCATTATATGACGCTTTGAAAGTTGGTGCACAGAGCGTCGAGGCAGACATTTGGTATTTTGACTCTGATCCTGAGACTATATTTGTTGGGCACAACAAAGTGTTTTTGTCGTCCAAGTGGAATCTTGATGATATGTACCTGAATCCTCTTTTCTCCCTGATAGGACAGAACAACATTGCCAAGAGATTCGAAGATGAAAACGTTTCTACACGCAGGAACGGAATCTTTTACAACAACTTGCACCAAACCCTGTATTTCTACTTAGACATCAAATCTAATGGTGAGAAGACCATGGCCGCCTTGGAAGACAAGTTGAGTCACTTTATCAATAATGAGTATCTTTCCTATTACGACTCAGAAACCGATGAGTTTGTGGAAGGTCCTATAACAGTCATCATTACAGGAAACTACCCGTACGATTTCATCGTCTCCAAGACTAAGAGATTCTTCTTTATTGATGCCCCACTTTTCAAGTTTAAGGATGATGAAGAATTAGCCAAGTATAACCACAGTTCTATTTCTTTGGCCTCTTCAGCCTCACTATATGAGCTAACAGAGTCTCGTAGGGCTCTTGGAGGCGTGTCAGGCCTGAGCGAGTCTCAGGTTGAAACGATATCTTCTTACATCGACATTGCACACAATAACGACATCAAAGTCCGGGTTTGGGAAACACCTTCTTGGCCAATCAGAACTAGAAACGAAGTGTGGAAGCAGTTGATCACTCTTGGAGTTGATACTCTCAATGTTGACGATCTTTATGCCGCTACGACGTTCTTTTGATTAGCTCAGCAAACTAGTTTGAAAAAAAAGACCAATACCTGCTATTACTGTACAACTTTTATAATATGCTTAATATACACGCTACAGCAACCCTCATATAGCACAACACTAAACTAATAGAAGATTACCATGGCTTTTCGGGGGTGAACTGTTCAAAGCCCAAACGATGATTCCACTTTTGTCTTCTTGATCTCTTCTTAAAGTTCTTCTTGGTCGTCCTCTTCTCAGGCTTTTTCAAAGGGACAGAGTCTATATCTATGTCAACTTCCACAGTGGAGACCTTGGCAGGTTTAGAGTCTTTGTCTTCGCTTGCCTCTTCCTTCTGTTTTACCAGGGCTGCTTGGGACTTCTCAAACAGTCTCTTCCTCCTTTCATCTTCGTATTTCTGGAATTCCAATGACCTCTTCACAGCTTTTGCTTGAAGCTTGGACTTTGATCTAGAGGATTTAGCCATTACTGTGGGATATCTGTGAATGCAAATTGGGATCTTCCTAGAAGAGATGTTATTTTACCTCTCAGAAAATTTATTTTCCTGCAACTCTCAAAAAGTCTTGGCCCCTATCAAAGTATTGCTTATCTAAGAAGCAAACCGTTATTACGTAACATGATCTTATCCTTTACACATCGTGGGTAAACCCTAACTTTGATAACGTGACCACCTTTTGAGAATGTGATTATTGGAAGCGAATCACTGTTCCACACGACGGACCCTCTTACAATTTGCCCGCGATTGGGCCCAGAAAAGGGAGATTTAGCTCGTGACTACCTCTTTCGCTACCTTTCCAAGAGGGAAAAATTTACCTGTTTCAATTTCCTCTTCACCTTTTTAGTTTGCCCAATTACTAATTTCAAAATGTAAGTTTGATTCCCAAGCGGAAGAGGTCATGGAGTAGTTCCATTGGTAAGACCAGTACAATCAGTTTCAACTCGCTCAATCTGTTGTCTTTTTGTTGATTGTTCATGATCCTCCAGGTATTTTCCCTATGGCCTCCCCTTCATCCAAGATCCATCATGTTACTAACAAATCCAGGGCTAATTTGCGTACTCAAAAGAGACTTGCAGCCAGCATTATTGGTGCTGGTAAGAAGAAGGTCTGGTTAGACCCAAACGAGACTGAGCAAATTGCACAGGCCAACTCCAGAGAGGCTATCAGAAAGCTGTACAAAGACGGTTTGATCGTCAAGAAGCCTCCTGTGGGACACTCCAGAGCTAGAGCTAGAGCTTTTGCCGAGGCTAAGCGTGCTGGTAGACACACCGGTTATGGTAAGAGAAAGGGTACCGCTAACGCCCGTATGTCCACTCAAACCTTGTGGATGAGAAGATTGAGAGTTCTTAGACGTTTATTGGTCAAGTACCGTGACAACGGTAAGATCGACAAAACCTTGTACCACACTTTGTACAGAGAGTCTAAGGGTAACGCTTTCAAGCACAAGCGTGCTTTGATCGAGCACATCATCCAGGCTAAGGCCGAGGCTGCCCGTGAGAAGGTTCTGAAGGACGAGTCTGAGGCTAGAAGAGCCAAGAACCGTGCTCAACGTGAGAGAAGACAACAGAGACAGGCTGAGAAGAGAGAGGCTTTCCTGAACGAGGAAGCTTAGATCTTGTAATTTCACTTTGTATAGTCTAAAAAAATTCACAACTCTACCAACTTTATTTAGTTTAAAGGTATATTACTTGTAGACATGATCACTTTAGGATCGCCGTCAATGGCTTCACCTTGGAATTGATTCACATGGGCGCTTTCTTCGTTTCCCATGAGCATGTCGTCCAAGAATGGAGCTGGTCCAGCCAACGGTACACCTACTCCTGAAGTTAAGGGTATTTGTTGTACCGGCATCTGGTGTGCGGAATCGTCTAGATATGGAACGGATGGGGCTCTCTGTAAATTTTGGAAGGGGAGTTCTAGTCCTGCTTCACTGCTTATTTTGGAACTAGACTGAGGAGTCAGCTCGAACGGCGGTTGGTTCATGACATACATCGCATCGTCGTTAGTGAGATGCAGTCTTCTTATAGTTGTTGTGTTAGGTTCAGGATGTTCCACTTTATAGAACTCCCATAGTAGAATACATCTCACAAGAGAGGAATTGATGTCTTCAAATCTTGTAATGGAACGTGGTGAAAGATTCCCGGAGACTAGGACTTGCTTGATAGTGGTACCCTTGATGGAATATTTCTCTTTTCGTGCAATAACTGCATTATCGATATTTGGATTAAGGTAGAGATCCCAAATTCCCTTTGTATACGCATTCCAAAACCTGTTGGCAAAATCAACTTTCAAGGTGTACATTCTTGTTTCCCCAAAACTTGGGTCAGATTTCACCTCAACTGGGTCGACAAATAGAGCCTTCTCTTTGCCAAACGAGTAAACTGCCGTCACAACAGACCAGCTGGCATTTTCAACGGACAGGTTATCAAGTTGCAGAGTAATATAGCTATTGGATCGAAAAGCGTCCATCGAGGAAATCTGTTCATAATTGATGTTACCAATTTTAGTCATGCCGTGGAGTATTGGCACACCTCTCGTGTTCAAGGTAGACACAAAGGAGTCCAAATAGGGAAATCTAGACTTGATATTCGCATTTTCTTTCAGACGCAAAGGAGGATACATGAAGCCTGGCTCTTGTAGATTCGACAGATAAAACCTCATACCCATTACGGCATTCTCCAAACAGAACTGAAAGTTTTGAATCTCTGCTTGGACATACAAAGGTCGATCCAACGAGACACTATCACGGTTATCGGAGCTAGGAGTAGGTAATCTTGCGGAAGTTGCTCTAACCGGAGTATCTTGGTGGCCTGACATGGTGGCATCATTCAGTTGCAGATGAGGTACTGATGCACGCGTCCTTAAAGCAGTCGCAGGTGGAGTAATGTTGATGTTGTCATTCTCACTGTCGGATAAGTTTTCTGGCGAATTGTTTTCTTTACCACCAGTAGTTTTGGCGAGGACGATCTTGGTAAACACGGAATCAAAAGGTTCAACCAGATTGGAATCCTCTGGGCCCTCCAATATGAGCTTGATTAGTTCATGGTCCTTGTTCATATTTTTAACCACCTGGATGTGAGACGAGACTTGTTTCCTTGTACGCACTTGACCTGTCTTTGAAAAAATATAGTCTGAAATCAGTTCGTTCCGTCCGCTACACTTGCCACTAATTTTGATCTTGTTCAGTCCTTTCTTGGGGATAATAGTCAGAGCTTCTCTAAAGGCCAACTCTACATCAGCAGGCCAGATTGGGTTGACGTCGGTATCCTCAACAGACCCAGGGATCTTGAGATCTTGTTCTTCTTCTTTCACGTTCGACGCGGACGAAGACGACGAACCGGACTCGGAGGCTGCTAATGGAACACTCGATTCCGTTTTCACCTTCGACGACTTAAAGTTGGAGACGGGCATGTCATCCCTTACACGCTTTTTCGTGCTGTGAACTTGGTACACCTGCTTCCCTTGTTCGTCGATAGAAACATCCACGATCATGGGAAGTTTGGAACCTTGTTGGCCTGACATGGGGGATACTCTTGTACAATAGTAGCTGGGACTAAAAGGAATGACTGTAGCTAAAAATAGTTAAGAGGACGAGTTGCCCAAAAGGAATTAGTCGGTTATTACCAAAATGTTTAATTGGGTTCGATGGTAAGAATAGGGGGAGATGCTTGCTTTGTTTACCGGAGAGGTATAGGAACGGGAATCGAGGGAAGATTCCAAAAGAAACAACTTTCGAGCTGTACCTCCATGCAACAAGCCTTTTTGCACAATAAAAGGTAGTCCCATGACAATAAATCCAATAGGATATTAATTAAAGGAGCCCATTTGTTCAGGGGAAATGACATAATAGTTTTTGTACTTAGATTGTCTAACCGTGATTATGCAGCTGGTGCAGTTCAGAATTTAGGGTCAGAGATTACGATAAAAAAACATGACCACCAGAGTGTTTGGGAGGAGGGACCAGTATGGCAGTATCCATTACCATCTTTGAGTGTTTGTCGACAGGTGTCCCAAGTCGAGAGAAGAGTTTACGTCAAAGGTGTCTTTTTATAGTTTTTTTTTTTCTTTTTTTTTTTTTTTTAACTTTTTTCCTTGTCAGCGTGAAGTTTAACTATCCCTTTATTCCCCCCTTTTTGAAGCGAGCCGTGCAGTACTAATTTAACATCCCGCATCCTGGCCAAAGATTACGTAATTGATATTGCTTAGATAATCTAGGTGATGAGATTACCCAGCTCAAAATAGTGAGAAAAACTTTTTTTTTTCATAAGCTACAGAGTAAAGTTTCTAGATTATGAGTGGCATCAAGTTGGACTTATCTTCTTTGGGAGATAAAGTTTCCAGTAAACTCATGGGGTTTAAGCCAACGAAGGAGAAGGAGGTGAAGAACAAAAAGAGTGGTGGCAATACCAAGGGAAGAAGCCAAGATCAAGGGTCGATGTCAGGTAATCCATCTACTCAGAATGATACTAGTGACATTCTCAACACAGGCGATATTCAGAAAGATTTAAGTTCCGTTATGAAAAATATTGGCCTTACTGGCAAGCCATTGAGTACACCTACTAAGCAGAAAAAGAAGGCATCAAAGAAACAGGAGTCAAAGAATAATAAAGAGGTCGCCAAAGAGAAGAGTGTGGAGCCAATCAAAAACACAAAGGTTCCAAAGGAACAAGAAAGATCAAAGGTAACTGTAAAGGAATTGAGCATGAAGAAATCGAACATGGTGACAGATTTTTCGAATGTTATTACTGATAAATTGAGTATACCGGCGCAGAAAGATTGGTACAATGTCCCTATGGATACCGCAGTCACCGCTGACAAATTGTCGGCTGAATCGTTAGCTGCTTTGATGAAACGTGGCCAGGAATTTTTGGATAGAGAGAATGAAATTTACATGCGTGAGTTCTCCAAAGCCTCGTCTCAGAAAAAGTTCTTGAATGACATTTTGACCAGTGGTACACTTAGTGATAAGATTTCAGCTTTAACCTTGCTGATCCAGGAAGCTCCTTTACATAACGTGAAGTCGGTAGATGCTTTGCTGCTCATGTGTGAGAAGAAATCAAGAACAGCTGCCCTTCAAAGTATTGAAGCTGTGACCGATATGCTTGTCAACGGTATTCTTCCAGATAGGAAGTTGCATTATTTTCACAGACAGCCACTGAACATGCAACTGTCCGATGAGCAACTTGCCATTTATGTCTTTGAGGATCATTTGAAAAAGCAATACTTCCAATTTATTGGCGTCCTGGAGCATCTATTAAGTGATCCTATTTCGCATATCCGAGTTACTGTTCTGAGACACATTTTCAATCTACTAGCATCCAAACCAGAACAAGAAGCTAACCTTTTGAGATTGGGAGTTAACAAACTCGGTGATTCAGATAACAAAATTAACTCCAAGACCAGTTATTTACTTCTAAAGTTAGAAGAACAGCATCCAGCGATGGTAAAAGTCATTCTGGATGCAATTATCGACGTTTGCTTCAAGAGTAAGGAATATCATACCCAGTACTACTCAGTTCTTACTTTGAACCAGACTGTTCTCTCGGTAAGGGAAGTAGAAATAGCCAACCAACTGGTCAAGACCTATTTTAGTCTCTTCGAGAAGACCTTGTTAAGTAACGATAAAACAAACAATTTGCAACTCAAAGCAAAAGAAGTCACTCCAGGTAAACAAAAGAAGAGCATCAAGAGAGGTAAGAAAGGTGGGATTTCTGTGAAGAAAGTTGAATTGACGCAGGATGAACTGATGGATGAAAGAAATTCCAAGTTATTTTCTGCTATTTTGACAGGTTTGAATCGTGCTCTTCCTTATTCAAAACTACCCGACGACATATTCACCAAGCATCTGGATACTCTATTCAGAATAACCCACTCAACGAACTTCAACACATCTGTTCAGGCATTGATCTTGATCCATCGCATTACTGTGGAACAAAATGTCTCTAAAGAAAGTGCTGATCGTTATTACAGAACCCTTTACGAATCACTATTAGATCCTAGATTAATCACATCTTCGAAACAAGGTATCTATCTTAATTTGCTATTCAAATCATTGAAGCATGATAGCAACATCGAGAGAGTGATGGCATTTGTCAAACGTATTATACAAATTTGTCACAACTGGATCAGCATTGGGACTGTAAGTGGAATGTTATACTTACTGATTCAATTAGAGCATAGTATACCCACTTTGAGAAATTTAGTCTTCAATAGTCCCATTGACTATCCTGTAAAAGTCCAGGAGGACGATCAGAAGGATAGTAAGAAAGAACCCACCACAGATTCTGAGAAACTCCCCACATCGTACGATCCAAGACAGAGAGATCCGAGGTTTGCTGGAGCTGAAAAGTCATCACTATGGGAATTAAACACCTTTGTGGACCATTTCCACCCTACGGTGCGTTTGTATGCACGATCACTTCTGGATGGAAGTGATGAGAAGGTCACTAAGCCTGATCTAGGACTTTATACTTTATCTCATTTCTTGGACAAGTTCGTGTACAAGACTGCCAAAAAGAATAGTGCAACCCCAAGCGGCTCCATTATGCAATCACTGAACACTCCAAGTACCGGCCATGTCCTGGTTCATTCTGCGAATGTTTCCAGTTCCATTGATCCTAGTAACACTGAGGAGTGGTTGAGCAGAAAAGTCAGCGAGATCAATCCCGAAGACATCTTTTTCCACCAATACTTCACGATCAAAAAGAAAAGAACAGGATCCCTAGTCAATAAGAAGAAAAAGAAGAAGCATACCGATGACAGCGATGAAGAGGCTGCTAGTGACAGTGACAGCGATATAGACAGTGCCGTAGAAGGAGAAATTTCCGAAGGCGATGCCAGTGACTTTGATGAGGATGAGGTGTGGTCTGCATTGGTTCAAAGTAATCCGGAAGTTGAAGCTCTGAACAACGACTTAGACAACATGAGCGACTTTGACCCTGCGGACTTTGATTACTCAGATAGTGACGAGGAAGAAAAGAAAAAGGACGATAATGTTCCAGTTCAGATACCATCCCATTTGGCTGCTATAGCTGCCCAAGAACCCTACCCTGAGGACAGTGACAACGATAATGACAATAAATTCTCATCTGATGAAGAGGCCAAGATCTTTGGACCAGACTCTGAAGACGAATTGAGCAGTGAAGATGAAAAACCTAAGAAGAAGAGAGCCAGAACCGACACGTCGGATGATGTTTCTAAAAAGTCCAAGAGCCTTAAGGGTTTACCGATGTTCGCCTCGATAGAAGACTACGCTGATCTCTTGGAGGATGATGGCGAGGACGAAGAGTGATGGCCTAGAACATTTTCATAGCATTATCTATCTAATTTCAATCAATGTAAGAAGGTATCTTTTAACCTGGCTATTTTTTTATATTACCGTCTCTTTCCGTCCTTTCGGTTAACCATGGATTGGTGTGGCATTTTTGAAGTGCCACAAGTGCGGATATATTCGGTTATTCGGAGTCTGCCACAATATTTTCGCACACTTTTTCCCACAAGCAGTCGCCATACTCCTTCCTGAATAACCGAAAATTTACAAGGAAATTTCTGGCACGAAAAATTCCCTTTTATAGAGGGAACCTACCCACCGGCGTTCCCGAAAGGGATCAGGGCTCCTTCCAACGATCCCATTTCAAATATCGTAGATTTGTGGACCAGTCTTATCTCGGAAAACGATAACCATTGCAGACTACAAAAGACACAACACTGTTGAATATTCTAGTGTAGATTCCCTTGCTCGGTGTGTAGGCATATTTTCCTATAAGTACAGTCTCATGTTACCTAAAATCTCTCTAAACAACTTGTAGAAGCAACCATAATGGCCCCAGTTCCAGATATAGCATACCATACTTTGAACGACCTGGATCATTCATGGTCCATGGCACCAAGTGCCTCAACCATTCCAATGGGTGAATACATTTTCAGAAGAATCCAATCATTAGGCGTATCCAGTGTGTTTGGGGTTCCCGGAGATTTCAATCTGAACCTATTGGAGCATCTCTACTCAGTGGAAGGCATGTCGTGGGTAGGTTGTGCCAACGAACTAAACTCTGCCTATGCTGCAGACGGTTACTCTAGAGCTTCAAATAAAATGGGATGTGTGATAACAACTTTTGGTGTTGGAGAGTTGAGTGCAATCAATGGAATATCAGGTGCTTTCTCAGAGTACGTGCCTATTCTTCATATTGTTGGAACAACTCCTCTCTCTGCCAAGATTGCTGAAAACAATCATACCCATCATTTGGTCCCAAAGTTGTCTGTCTTTGAGCCGTCAGACCATTTCACGTACGAAAAAATGGTAGCACCTGTTTCTTGTCATCAGGAAACTGTTGTAAATGCTAGTGATGCACCAGGACAGATTGACACATTGATAAGACAGATCTTGAAGTACAAAAGGCCAGGATATCTGTTTTTACCTTCTGATTTGGCCGATATCAATGTAGATGGGGATTTTTTAATTCAAAGAACTACTCAACAATTCTATCAATCCGTCGACACAAATCAATCTCTAACAAGAGAGGTTGCAACCAAGGTACTGGATAAGATATACAATTGTTCAAATCCTGCCGTGCTGGGAGATATACTTTGCGATCGTTTCCAAGTAACTGAACATGTTAGAGCATTTGTCAAAAATGCATGTATCAAGAGTTTTTCCACTTTCATGGGTAAATCAGTCCTGGATGAGAGTGACTCAAGATATATCGGAACCTACAATGGCGTGGAGTCAAATAACGAGGTGATTGGATACTTCCAGGCTTCTGATCTCATATTGCATATTGGAAACTACTACAATGAAATCAACTCTGGACATGACACTTTGTACAACAACATCGACGAAGAGCAATTGATCCTTATGCATCCAGAGTACATCAAAATTGGAACTGAGTTGTTCAGGAACGTCAACTTCGTGCACGTCCTAGACGTAATGCTTCAAATGATGGATGTGTCTCAAATCCCCCGAGGCATTAGCCCCACTTTATCAAAGAAAGAGATTAACCACATCGAACACATTTCAGCTTCCACTCCAATTTCTCAAACACACCTTCTGCATAAATTGCAAGACTTCATTAAGGAAGATGATTTTGTTGTAGTGGAAACAGGATCTATTATGTTCGGACTTCCGGATTTAGTCCTTCCAAAGGGTGCCCGTTTGTTTGGACAGCATTTCTACTTGTCCATTGGCTACGCTTTACCTGCTGCCCTAGGAGTAGGAGTTGCTATGAAAGATGGAAACAGTAAGGGAAGACTCATCCTTTTAGAGGGAGACGGATCCGCCCAAATGACTATTCAAGAATTCGGAAACTATGTCTACCAGCAAATCACTCCTATCATTTTTCTCTTAAACAACAGCGGATACACGGTGGAAAGAATAATTAAGGGGCCTCAAAGGGAATATAATGATATTTTGCCAAACTGGAATTGGACCGAAATTTTTAAGACATTTGGAGACAGATATGAATCTAAAAGTGAAACAAAAAAGATCCAAACTGTCGAGGAGTTGGACCAAGTTATGCTGTACACCAATAATAACAATTCCAAGCTGAAGCTTTTTGAAGTAATACTTGATCAAATGGATGTTCCTTGGAGATTTAGTTATATGACTGCTGCCAGCAAGAACAAAGCCAAAATCGTAGGTTAAAAAAAAAAAAAAAAGAATACGAAGTATGACACTTGAAGTAGTAAGTAGTGGTGTAAGAGCTAAGCAATTAAAATAGACATTTATCACTCATAATGAAAATGAAAGTAGTCTCGTAGTCCACTTTTTATGAATCCATTAGAATGGTTGATAAACCACTCGGTGAAAAACGTCCTCTTATCAAACAAAATTTTCAAATAATTCTCAAATTCTTCTTGTAGGGGGTACTGTATTTCATCCTGACCTCCTGTGATGTTGGACTCCTCTGGAACCAAAAACAGTACTATCATAAGGGTACTTTCCAGTGTGTCAAACACGTATTTGTCATTCTTCTGTTTGTTCAAGTCCAAGATCTTATCCGTTTTCAAACAGTGATACAATAAGGGATCAAAGCTATCGACTGAGTTTATGTACCCGTTTAACATTTTGTAGATCTGGTATAGTTGCTTCTGACCCTTCATAAAGGATAGTGAATGAACGTCTTTGAACTTTTCATTGGCAACAAAAAAACAGTTTTGTAGGATATACTCAATATCGAAGAGATAAGTCTGTTCCTTCACGCCAACGAGATAGTTTGACAACTTTGTCTTAATTATACCATCCATTGAATTAGCCTTCAAATAATCTTCATACAAAAACAAATTTCTGGATGAACCCTTATTCAAAGAACTGTAATATGAAAGGAGATTTGATTTGTTGAATGAATTAGTGTCCAATGGGTAGGTTACACTAAAGAACTGGTTGCCATAGTCTACCCCCAATACAAATGGCTGTACAATCTTGTTTCGTTGCATGTACTTATTAATTTCGGAGATTACCAAATTTTTATTGTTGAAGGAAGATTCTCCACTGTCATCCAATTTCAATTGAATGTAATCGGTGAACTCTCTAACTTTCTTGCTATTGGATATCATTTCATGGGATTTAAAACATCGATTGATTAGGTGATCTAAATACTTGAAAATGGTATCACAAATAACGCTGTCTCTTTCATTATTTTTCAGTAAATCCTCAATTGACTTTAAAAGCGAGCTGTCTATTTGCGACAGGCTTGAGTCAAACAATGAAATTTCGTCCAATGAGGTGTCTTCGTATTGAAACCCAAAGGCAATAAAACTTGAACTACTACCAACACTTGTATGCTTATTGAAATCAAACTGAGTTTCTGCAATAGAAGAAGAGAATAGAGCATCATTATTTTTGAAAGTGGGAAGTAGAAACTTGTAATTTTCTTCAAATTGTTGGGAAGAGTTGGCATATATTTCGTATAAGGAGTCGGCATCCGGTCTTTTTTTGACTGAAGAAACTGAGGGAGAAGGCGTCGAGTTTCCACTGGTTTGACTACTATGCCTGGTTCTAAATGGACTTGAAGAGGAGTTGCTAATATTGCTGGTTTGCCTTCTGAAAAAATTATTAGGATTTGTCTTAAGATTCAAAAACTTTTTATGACTGTTGCTTCGTCTTGAAAGAACTTGACTGTTGCTGGTAAAAGAGTCGAAATTCAAAAGAATTGATTTGTCATCCAAATTGATGAATAAATCCCAAATGGGTTTCGACTGAAAGATAATATTGGCTGTTCCTGCCACATAGAATGGCATTTTTTCAAGTATCTCTAGTTGTGAAAGGTCAACGTAAGGGTAGAGATGATCAGTTGTGCAAGGTGAATCCGTGGACATGAAATTCTCCACTATAATAAAGTATGCCATGATGAACTCCAACAGCTCATTGCATGACCTGCTATAGGAGTAAACGATTATTCTCTTGCGCTGCAAGAGGGCGTTGATCAAAGCAATTATAAATGGAGTATTGTGGACACCATAAGGGAGAACAGATTTAAAGGCCGTATTGTCTATTGAGTCTTTTTCCTTGTTTGTAATGAATGCTTTATTGTCCTGGTAGAATTGAATTTTAAGAGATTTTGAGTCTAAAAGAAAAGTTCTTATTATTGATTCCTGTTCCAAATTTAACCCAAAAAATGTGAATCTTGAAGATAATAATGATAGTAAAGGAATTTGAATTGGAAAATGAGTACCAACAGATGGAATTAGAACGTTTGCTTTGAAACATTTTGACTGTGGAGAGAATTCTAAGTAGTCTTTGAACATTAGCATACCCCTAATGATTTCAGTTTCATCCTCATCCAGAATGTTGGGGTTTAAAATTTTAGCTAGGAAAGATTCTTCTTCAGACTCATTGTTAAGTTCTTGCCTCTCTATTAGTGTCTTTAACAGATCTTTTTGAATGGTTGGTATATTCTGAAAATATAAATCCAACTGTCTCAACGGAATCTCGTTTAAAGTTTGAAAAACAGCCGACAATTGAGAGAAGTCATTATCTTTCATATAAAGATGTAGTAGAACAATCAGTAAATTCTTATATGCATACCAAAATGACAACGAAGTCACAATAGACAGGCAATTGGCTGTCCCATTTCTATAAGAGTCGTCCGATTTGAAGTAACTTATTGACAAAATCACGCTTGGTAAACTATGGGGTTTAGGATCATATGATAAAATGGCATTTTCAAATTCAACATCACTGTATGTGCTGTAAATAGGAAAGACAGTGATACTTTCTCTGTTCATTGAATGCTGAAGTTGAGACGGCATCAGTACATTTGAAATGTCTTGCAACTGTGAAGATAGGAGCCATGAATCATCTTCACAGGGGTGCTGGTTCGTAATAACAATACCCTTGCTCTTATCAAATTCGGCCGTCAAGATGTACGCTAAACTATCCAATTCACCCATGACGCATCTATAACAGATCAGATCCAGATAGTAAACTGCACGATTTGGGGAAGAATTGAGACGATTTCGATATCTGATGGTACACTACCACTAAGTACCTGTTCGCGGCCTGGAAAAATGCTTCTTGCCAGCCACTCACGTCGAAATTGAAATTCCCGACACCACACATCTACGAAGAAAACATCCAACTGTTCGAATTCAATAAAAAGGAAAATGGCCTCTCTAGATAAATCCTTGGATGAAATCATCTCCTCCAACAAAAAACCTGTGGTGCGTTCAAAGAAAGCCCCAGCTCCGAAGGCTTCTAAAGTCGCCAAAGTGAGCAAGAAACAAGTGGCAAGAAACAATATCCCTAAGGCATCAGTTCCCAAGACGCCTGGCAGTTCTGATTACATTGATCCCTCTTATGCCACCAAGGTTATTGTTTACAACTTGCCACATGACATCAAACAGAATGCTGTAAAAGTATGTTGAAGTTATATTAGTTAAGATTTGCATCGTGACAACTCAAATGACATGATAAAAGATGGGAATGCAGGCAAGGGTAAGAAAAACTACTGAAATGCTGGTCATTCAAGTATGCTTTTTTTAAGTGAAGGGATGTGCGTTAGTTGAAGGCTTGACGTGTCGGTGAGGTTTCGTGACCAGGTCTATTATTGATGACTGGTTTCTCTGTTTGATCAAACACACCCTATGAATATCTAAGCTCGAAGGGTAAACTTGTGAGCAATTCTGCTGAGATTTAGTTCCGGGGCAAGATTTGTCTTTTAAACACTCTTGGTTCAAGGGCGATCAATAACTATGCAACACGGGAGTTACTTTTCACCCTTGCGATAGAACACGAAACCAGAAAGTCCCATGTACTTCATCTTAGTTCCACCACTGTGGATCAAAGATTTAGCCAGCCGCCTCACAAAACTTCCCTCTCCCTTACACTGCGATTATTGCCCTCATGGATTAAAGAGAAACATCATTGTAGTTGTCACATGTATATCTTCTCATTCCTTTTCTCGTGCCCGAAGTCAACTATTAACCAATTAATTAGGAATTCTTTCAATCCCAAGTGGGAGGTGTCAAGTCTATTGCCCTGTCTTACAATGAGAAAGGTTTGTCCAAAGGTATTGCTACTGTTGTGTTCCGAGACAATACCCATGCTACAACTGCTGTCAA
Organism: Komagataella phaffii GS115; assembly: GCF_000027005.1. NCBI lineage: Eukaryota > Fungi > Ascomycota > Pichiomycetes > Pichiales > Pichiaceae > Komagataella > Komagataella phaffii. The sequence continues at coordinate 211,562 of NC_012965.1, forward strand.
AAAGTACAATGGAGCTCCAATTGACGGTGGTGCCAACAAGCTCAGATTGGAAATGATTTTTGATCCTACCAAGAAGCCTTTGATTTCCAGAATCTCCGCTAAGTAAGTAACCCCCGCAAACGCATGCATCCATGCAAACAAAATACTAACAATTTTAGCCCCGTTGTTGAGAAACCCAGAAAATTGAATGTTCAACCAATCCAGACGATCAATAAGAAAAAAGGCCCAAAGGCTACTTCCAAACCTGCTGCCGCCAAACCTGCTCCTTCAAAAGCCGGTCCCAAGGGAGGTAAGAAGGTGAGAAAGCCAAAGAAGACAGTTGAAGAATTGGATCAGGAAATGGCTGACTACTTTGAAAATAAGAATTAGCCCAACAAAATATGTACAAGTATTATATAAATGAATCTACATGGTGTGTTTTATTTAGATCCTCCAAACCAAGGAAAGAAACTAAACTTATCTCCGGACTTACGAGTCAAATAACTATCCGCAGTTCCTTGGAACTCAGACTTTCTTCCATAAGCGGTCATATCATCTTTGGACTGTGGGAATCCTGGACGAATCTTTGAAATGTCATAATCTTGCTCTCTATCTCCAAGCACAGCGTCCGGTAAATGCTGGTTCTTCTTTCTCAGATGAATCTTGGATTTAACAAATAAAGCCGTGCCTATGGCTAATGTACTCAAAAACAAAGTCTGCTTCCAGAATTTCGCAAACGATGGAATGCCATTTCCTGTAAATGTACTCATTGAACCTATGTTTGATTAAAGTTGGTGTGAAGTCATCAAACGAGAGTAAAATCAGATACTCGTGCACCGGCCAAAATTGACTGAGCTAATCTCTGCAGGCTTGACATCCGAACACAACAAATAGGCGACAAATCTTAACTATCTAATCGTAGGCTATGGTAGAACTTTGTGGGGGTAGAGGAAGACTACAACAGCAAGACAAAACAAAAGAGTCATAGTTTGACTCTCTGCTTTTTTCTTCTTTCTCTTCTTTTTCTTCCTCCATATTCGTTATTTATTTCGAACTGGAATGTCAAAAAACGCTCAGGTTGACGATCTTGCCCATGGGCTTGCAGGTGCCGGAGGGGGAATTCTCTCAATGATTATCACTTATCCCCTTCTGACCCTATCAACCCATGCCCAATCTTCAAAAACCCAGAAACCACTAGATGGCTCTGTAGATGAGAAGGAATTGGAGCCCAAGAAGTCTTCAACTTACGGTACTCTAAAACGGATTTTGAAAAAGCAGGGAGTTCGGGGTCTCTACAACGGGCTGGAAAGTGCTATCCTTGGGATAGCAGTCAACAACTTCATTTATTACTACTTCTATGAGCTAACTGGAAACACTTTGGAAGGCTTGTCCCGTGGTAGAAAGAGAGGTTCCAGAGTTGGTGGTCTCTCTGCATTCCAAAGTATTGTTGCTGGAGCTATTGCTGGTGTGATTTCCCGTATTGCCACAAATCCTATCTGGGTAGCAAATACCAGAATGACTGTTCTTTCCAGAGAACAGAGAGATCTGAAGAGGGTAAACACATTGCAGGCAATTTTGTACATCTTCAAGACTGAGGGATTCAAAACGCTGTTCAGTGGCCTCATTCCGGCATTGTTTTTGGTCCTGAACCCGATCATTCATTACACGATTTTTGAGCAACTGAAAACACTACTGGTAAAGACAAGAAAGAGAGCGTTGACTCCCTTGGATGCTTTACTGTTGGGTGCTTTTGGAAAACTTATTTCAACGGTGATCACCTACCCCTACGTCACCCTGAGAACTAGAATGCATTTGCAAAACGCTGAGAATGCTAGGAATTCTTCCGGTGAGAGCTCAGTCAGCAATTCCGCTGTTCTTTCGGCCACGTCAGACGAAGACTTGGGCAAAGAGGGCGACAACGAGAAAAAGATTGCCCAGGAACAACCTACCAACACTATTTGGGGCCTTTCCACGAAAATGTTAAAAGAAGAAGGAATATCAAGTTTCTACAGTGGAATGTCTGTCAAGTTATCGCAGTCAATCTTGTCAGCTGCCTTTTTGTTCTTTTTCAAAGAAGAGTTGGTATCAGCCAGTGATGTGGCAATTAAGGCGGTGAAAAAGGTCGACTACAAGTCTTTCTTGAATAACCCCGCTCAAGTAGTGCCTGATTTGAACCCTGCACCATCTCCCAATGCTGACGGCTCTCCAGTGGATATTTAGGTCATCTGTAACTAACTTTTCTTTCATACATGTTATTCTTATTATGTAATCTGAATCGATCCGCCGCGATCATTCTGATTCCAGTGAAATTTAACTAGGCAGCTTTTTCCACCGTTGTTTCTCTTATTTTCTTGTAACAGCTCCTAACTGGATAAATTTTAGTTGATGAAGAATGAATCTGATACCAGTAGCTATATAAAGTCTAACACTCAAAAAAAGATTGACGAGCTGGTCTTTGGTTCTGTGGCTGGAGCTTTAGGAAAGGTAGTTGAGTATCCTTTGGATACAATCAAAGTTCGATTACAGTACTCCAGTGGGAAGACTCCAGAGCATCCTTCGACATGGAAGGTCATCACACAAACTTACAAGCATGAAGGTTTTTTTAACGGATTTTACAAAGGCCTGAGTTCACCTCTAATGGGAGCTGCCGCTGAATGTTCTTCTCTGTTCTTCAGTTATGAGCTGGCTCAAGACTGGGTGAAATCCTACAAACCTGAAATTACATTACTCGATAAGATCTATTGTGGTGCATTTTCGGGTGTGGTAACTTCGTTCATTCTCACCCCAATCGAACTTGTCAAATGTAAGATGCAAGTGATTAATCTTCAGATGAAATCTGAAAAACCTCCTGGAATAGCCCGATTGGTCTCTGATATTTACAAGAGCCAAGGGTTGAAAGGCTTGTGGAAAGGACAACTAAGCACAATGATAAGAGAAACAGGTGGAACAGCTCTATGGTTCGGAGCTTACGAATACGTCCTCATTCTCTTTAATGGGGGAATCTCCAAAGATGCCAAATCTAACGGAACTTCCTTACAATACATCATTGCTGGTGGTGTTGCTGGAGCCGTCTACAATGCATCATTTTATCCAGTGGACACTATCAAGTCCATGATCCAAACTGAGCAGAGCCATCATCAACAAGTGAAGACGGCAGACATCATACTTCGTTTGTGGCGATCCAGAGGCTTTAGGGGCTTTTATTCTGGATTGGGAATCACATTGTTGAAGAGTGTTCCTGCCAACGGTATAGTCTTCTTCACACACCAGACATTGAAAAACAACTTTTCATAGAGAGAGCTTTAACCGCCAGCCATACAGAAAAGAAACTGAAAACTGATAGATAGATGGACCCTGGGTCTACCACTTGATAGAGTATGCTTATGTAATAATATTAGAACAAACTATATGAAAACACAGTCACGAAAGATGGTGTAAGGATGTTTTGAATTCGCTGGCCCAGTCGTTGCCCTGCAACCTATAATTTTTTTTTCACTAGTATAGTACTCTTCAAGGGATAGTCTGCTTAAATCGAAGCTTAAACGTGATTATTCTAGGATAAAATGAAGTATCTAGCTGCTTACTTATTATTGCAACAAGGTGGTGTTCAAACCCCTTCCGCTGAGCAAATCTCTGACTTGCTCCAGACCGTTGGATCTGAGGTTGACGAGTCCAGATTGTCCGTTCTTTTGAAAGAGCTTGAGGGTAAGGACATCTCTGAGTTAATCGCTGAGGGATCTTCCAAGTTGGCTTCCGTTCCATCTGGCGGTGCTGCTGCTGCTGGCGCCTCTTCTGGTGCCGCTGCTGGTGCCACTGAGGAAGCTGCTGAAGAGGCTGCTGAAGAGGAGAAGGAAGAGTCCGACGATGACATGGGCTTCGGTCTGTTCGATTAAGCTGATTCTCTTAAATAATGTCAAGTTTTTTTGTACAAATACAGGTTGAATTAGTTTACTTTTGAGGGAAGGGCTTTCAAAGTGTTACTGACTTGTAGCTTCACTTTGGGGTCCCGTAGTTTATACTCCAGTCTGCTGAGAAGAATCCGTAGCTGATTAATCTGAGCTGTGAGCTCTGTGTTGCTACTAATCACTAAATTTTGCTGGAGTCTTTCTGGGTCTGATAAACTGCTAGTCAGTAATTTCAAGATGTCATTGTAGTGTGATAATTTCTGTTTGAGCGCTTCAACCTTATTTTCTTTGGAGATTAGGTTCTCTTTCACTTTGTCATAACTGGCCAGAAGCGGGGTGATGTCTGATCTTTGCTTTAATAGATGCGCCACAGTGCTAGAAGGTGGGAGTTTGTGCACTTTGTCCATAAAGTGTTCTTTTTGAACAAGTAGTAAACCGTGAACATTGTTTGCACTGTGATCTTGAGAATTGAAAGGTTCCAGAAGGTAATAAAGTTTCAAAAACTCGTCCAATCGTTCGATTTCCATCCTTTTCTCGCTCTCAATGTATTGCAAAGATACCAAATGAATGGCCTGTCTGTTAAATATGCTGGCGTAACGAGCTTTAAGTAGAAAATTAACACTTCTGATTAGTCTATTCAATGCAAGGGGACTGAGATGTTTAGCTTGATTCGGTTCATACTGATGTTGAGTTTTCAATATTTCGTTCAAGTCTTTGGAGATGATTAGAGGCTTCTTTACAATGGACACCTGGTTCTTAATTGAATCATGAACGGAAAGATAAGACTTTGGTCTTGCTTGCCGTTTATCCATGTTTTGGATAAATGAGATAACATGAATAATGCTTTCGAGATTTTATAAATAAAGTCTGCCTAATCGTGGTTGTCTTCATCAACAATTATAATACATTACTGATATATAAATGTATTCTACATTATGGAGCATGATCTGGAATAGAGATTAACCTCAGAACCAGGATTTGAGGAATTGGTATTTTGTGAATTTATTGCAAGCAATTGATCCTCCACCTTAGCAGGCTCTACCAACGAATGTGATGAAGAATTAAACGTGAACACATTTTCGGAGATCGAGTCGGTAGATGGAGCAAGCAATCCTTTTAGGGGCTTTTCATTTGGTTTACTATCAGCTGTCTTTCTCAAAGAATTAGTTGTCCATTGTGTCCCTTTTACAGGGGGACCATTGAAACACTGTTTTTTACGCCCAAACAGAATGTCTCCCATTGTCAATAAAGAACTCTTTTCCACTGCATTATTGAGAGTCAGTTCAGGTTGGGGGTCGTCAAGGACGCTTTCAATGGACCTTGTAATCTCCAGACGAAAGGGATAAGCATCAACTGACTCAACAATGGTACTGCATTGGAATTCGAAATAACAGTCCAATTCTTCTTGCCGGTAAGAGTAATTCATGCACCTGGTTTAATGGAAGATGGAGGTGGGAGCCAATGCGACCATACTTCTCTTTTTTACCCTTCACATTGCAGACAATTCATTATCATTATAGATCTGGGGTCAATCACCAGTCAAGATCGCGCTACAAAGCTTCAGAAATTATACCAGTGGGATACTATTATAACATATATACATCTAACATCCAGTTCCTAGCCTTGGTCAAGCGTCAATGCATACTTGGATTTTACCCTGTATGATGATCTTTCAGTGCACGTTCACTGGCTAATAATTTCGTTGGCGTTCGAACTTGAAGATGTCTGAGAAACTATTGTGACATATTCTTCTAAGAATTCAACTTCCTGAACTGAACATACGAACACTTCATGGACAGCAAAAATTGCTGATGGCTCCGGTTGATAAACTTGAATTCTGCTTGATCTGGTGCTGCTATTCCAACTTCTAGCATCACTTTCTATAGCCCCAGCTTTTAGTTGTTCCATAAAACTACTAGGATGTGCTTTCTGATAGAGAATATCGTGAAGAGGGATGTATCCAGATCCCATGATCGAAGCAGAAGAGATATCTTTATTTGAGTTTGGAAAGTCAACGATGTCAATGGCAGAGGCTAGATTTCTGTGTTGTTTCAGCCATGCCAACCCATTTAGCTTTTCAAAATTCTTCTTGATGTTGAACAGCTTAGCGGCCATTTTCCTTTTGACTCCATTCTGTCTCGGGATAGTATCCATATTTTCCAGAACAAACTAAGAATCAATGCGGCTTCCTAGCTTTTATATCAACACTGAGCTACAGAACATTTAATTATCTCCTCCTCACCAATTGGGAAAAACAATTTTCTTCTAAGCAAGTAATTCTTGTATTGTCTACAATAAATAAAATAAATATAAGGAAAGCTCGCCATTTGCGATATGCCACTGGTGTAATCAATGTAATCACCCCTCTAAACTACATTTCTCCAAACTAAAGGTATGGGTTGATAGGCTTCCTTCGAGGTTCCAAGTTCTCAAAATCAACAGTATTTCCAAAGTTTCCCGTAGTGTTGGTGGGAAAGTGCTTTCCTGGAACCTCATCTACTCTGATAACGTAATGATGAATATCTCTCTTTGGAGTGAACGAAATTAAGCCGTACAAATCAGCGGTACTAGCCACTTTTGTCTGGTACTCTTTGAAGTAGGTGTCTAAAGATTCCTTTACCTTGATCTCCCCTAGGAAATCTAGAATACCTTTACCGTCATGGGATTCTCTGTGTGATTTATCCCATTGGAAAATACCTACGGTGGCAAACAGCCAAACAAAGGGCGTAACATTCCACTTGTTGAAGATATTCTCAGCAGGACCTAGCGGTGTGTGGTGGTCATCATGGTGTTCATCGTGGTGCTCTTCATGGTGATCGTCGTGCTTTTTATCAGATTCATGATGTGCAGAGTAAAACCTAGACGAACTGAAATTGGTCAGAACAGGAGATATCCTGGTTGATTGCAATAAACCAACGCTTCTCCTTGTCAACATTCTGATGATGCTAGTTGGTCTGTCTGGAGATTGAAGGTTCAGCCAATTACGTCTGGTATGAAGATTATGCGCGACTAGTCTGAATATTACTTGATATTTTGGAAAATTACGCGGGGCAGTTTTTAAATGATCACCCCTTCTATGTCGATCCCCTAAATCAAGCGAGTGTCTCAACTATTGGCTATAGTGTTACCCCTTCTACTTACTCTTCGTTGATAACAAACAGTTTGCAAATGGTTGAGTGGCTAGCAATTGTGTACGACAAGCCAGGTACAGACAGAACTGAATTGAGACCGTTACATCTCAAGGACATTCCACCCGCAGTTGAATCTGGTATTGTCACTAATGCGGGGGCTATATACCATGGATTAGACTTTGAAGGCAAACCCTCAGAGTTTGCAGGAAGTGCCTTCAACTTAGTCGCAGATACCAAGGAAGAAGCATTGGAATTTTTGAAAAAGGATGTCTACGCAAAATCTGGAATCTGGGATGTTGACAACATTCTGATATTCCCTTACGGTTGCGCCTACAGAAAGGGTAAAGATCTACCTAAATAGATATATTAAAGACTGAAATCAACACTGTTTAGTAACCGACAGAAATCAAATAATCAGCTAACTTTTCTACAATCAATGTAGCCTCTCCAGCTTCCACACCTGGAGGGTAATGAGCAATCAGGATGGCCTGCTTAGTTTTGACAGCAATGATACCCTCAGTCTCATGTCTTCCATAGATGGAACGCTCATCATTTTTCAAAAGAAAGTATTTCTGGCCCTTGATGTGCAATCCTGTAGCTTGCAGCCCTGAAGGGTCTTTGAAACCAGCAACCAATTCTTGGATTTCGTTCGGGAGAAGAGTAAGATCATTTGTGGTAGCCCACTGCGAGTCTCCAGCAGCACTGTAGATGGCAGCCCGATCTAGTTTGTTGGTGGCAATGAGGTTATCGGTGTAAGCTAAAGCGAAGTGTTAGTAGGAAGAAGAGGATGGTTCATTTGAAACAAGGGCCACAATGCTCATAGCCAATGCTGTGGTGGCTGATGATTGATTGACATGAGTTCATTACATACCATTCCAAGACATTTTATTGGGCTCTTTGTAGTGGTATATTGACAATCTGGTAGGTTATGTTCAATAAGAAGGTTGTGATTGTCTTTAAACCGAATCCAGAAACAGAGTTACCCGGCGCTTTGGCGTATAATTTATTTTACATACTTATTGACCACTTTCTATGTAGAGATGAGATTATAGTTCTTACTATTATACAGACAATACCTACTCCTCTTCCTCTTCATCATCGTCTAGGATGACCCTTCTTTTCTTGCGCGGCGCATCGTCCCTTTGGCTGGCGTTGTCGGCCTCTTCCGATTTGACTGGCTCAGATTGTGCTTGTTCGCCCTCATTAGTATATTTCGAAGCTCCAGCCCTCTTAAGTCGGTTGAGTCTTTCAGCTGCTTCTTCGTCATCCTCTTCGTCATCATCACCTTCATTTTCAGACTCTTCATCAGCGGAATCATTTTCAACAGCTTCTTCTTCTTCTTCGTCATCGATAATAAACCCATCGTCTTCGTACCCATTGTTTCGCCTGCTAGCTAGAGTTCTACCAATGGCAACATCATCGTCATCGTCATCTTCATCGGCGGCGTTGTACATTTGAGAGGCACGTGATGGCCTTGATCTTGAAGTACTCACGGCATAACTATCGTAGTCCTCCTCTTCTTCAGCTTGTTTTCTTCTACGTTCCAATCTGTATCGTTCATTTTCTTGAGATTCCAATCTTCTCTGCCTTTCCTCTGGATCTTCCTTAGTAACGACGCTCCTGGCATAAGATTCCTTTTTCTGTTTGGCTGAAAGTGCCTTTGCGAGTTTTTGATGAGTAGTACTTTGGAAAGAAGCCGGAACCAATTTGACAGACTTGGATAGTGTGGACTCTGTCATTAAAATCCCCTCCTCGTTATGTTCTGAAACAAGATAGTTGTCATCAGTATTAGTGGTGAACATGTCAAAAATTTCGCTTCCGACCCTCAACGAGTACGTTCCATCTTCCCATTGAATTATTTGCGAGTTAGTTTCTTTGAAAATTCCACCAGTTTCCGACTTGGCATATCTCCACCTCACAGTATTCACCGCTATAAGCTTGTCCAGCAATTCTTGATTCTTATCTTCGTGTGTTTTGACATTCATTTCGAATGGCCTAGGGTCGAATGGTTCCGCATTGATGTCCAAGAAGTCTGGCAATTTTACTACCCATCTGTCTTGCTTCCCTTGGGGTATGTGACTCTTGGGATGTATAGGCAGAGAGATATCTAGGGTTTCCCCATTATCATATACGGATTTTGTGTGTGAAGTCACTTTAGCTTCGGGTTTACCTGCTTTCTCTTGTTCATCTTCCTCAGCGTCGTTGCTTGAATCGTCCAATTGACCTGGCTTTGCTTCAGGTTGTTCGTCGTCGTCATCTCCAAAAAGGTCTAACCCATCATCATCAACATCACTGGTATTCGCATCTAAAACTGGATCAGGAGACTCTTCTCCAGAGTGTCTGTTCTGCTCAAGTTCCTGGGACATGTCGTTTGTTATTCTCTCCCTCTTAGGTTGGCTTTTTTCATCATCGAGTAGGATACCAGATTCTTGGTGTAAAGGTGTTACACTATCAAGTTCAGATATCTAGTTCAAGGCGAAGAGTGTCTGGAGGCCACTAAGAGGAAGGAATGGAACGGATGAAGTAAGGATAGGCAGCAAGTATAAACTGGGTAGCCGCTTTAGTGCAGTTGGCTTTCTATCAAGGAAATTTGTTTTTTCCCTTTTTCAGCTGGGACTAATAAACGCTTCCCCAGATAAGTTTACAATGGACAAAACTCAGATCGAGAAGTCTTCTCCAACAAGTCTTTTGTGCCAACTCCATAGCTCAATCAGTCAAGCCACCATTTTATTCGTTGTTTGCAATTGAGTCTATAAACATCTTTCTTTCTACTGAATGAAAATTGCCCAGTTGTTTTTGCGCAACCATCTCGATTTCGTACTAATCTCTGGCACCGGCGTAGTACTTTTTACGTTAATTGCCCTGTTTGGCGACATTTCCACGTTAGACTCAAATAATCGACAAACTCAAAAGGTCTTGAAAGATTCAATGAAAGCATTAGATAAAGAACAGAAGGAACAGCAGCAAGTAATCCACGGTTCTCCTCACGCGCCGTTGTCATACAGAACGTGTGCCTATTTTTCATATTGGTCTGTTTACGAACCTCGTAATTTTACTCCCTCCGATCTCCCAATTAGTCAACTGACAAACGTGTTTTATGCTTTCTTCGACATCGACTGTGAAACGGGGAAGGTGGTTGTGATTGATAAGTGGTCATCTCTGGAGATGCCACTAAAGTTTTCACCTCGTAGTGACGATATCAAGACCCTTTACGCCGATGGTACTGCAGAAGCCAAAAAACTGAAACAGCTTCATTTCAGTAAGAAAACCGTTGGAGCCCTCAAACAATTGTATCAAATGAAATTGATCAAACCTTCCCTTCAAACTTCAATGTCCATTGGAGGATGGGGTCGCACCGACGGGTTCAAGGCTTTAATGAAAGACGAATCTAAAGTTGAGCAGTTCGTGTCTTCATGTGTCTCTGCCATGCAGGAGTTTGGGTTTGATGGTGTTGATCTAGATTGGGAATACCCGTCAAATGATGAAGAAGGGCAATTCTTACTGCACTTAGTTTCCTCTCTAAAAAGGAAGCTATCCCAATTGGAAGCTCATTACGAATTGCCTCCAGACACATTTCTTATCACGTTGGCTACTCCAGCATCTCTGTATACCTTACAGCACTACCCCTTATCAAGATTGGATTTGTTTGTTTCATTTTGGAACGTGATGACTTACGACTTTGCTGGCTCTTGGTCCCCACAAACTGAATATCACTCTAATCTTTACTCGCCAAAAGGTGAAATGTTGAGCGTGAAAGATGCGATGGCTTACTACGTGAGAAACGCTATTCCGCCCAATAAATTGATCATGGGATTACCTAACTATGGCCGTGGATTCGGCAACACGGATGGATACAATAAGAAGTTCAAAGGAGTTGGTAAAGGAACCTCCGATGAGGAAGGCATATACAATTACAATATGCTACCTCAAAATTTCAAGGATAATGAAAAGTACGACCCTGAGGCTGTCGCTGCGTACAGTTATGAACCCATATCTAGAACGTTTGTTTCATATGATACTCCAAGAGTTGTACGAGAAAAAGCTAAGTTTGTGAAAAATAATGGTTATGGAGGAGCTATGTGGTGGGAAGCCTGCGGAGATTTTTACTTTGATAATCCCGAACAGTCTCTACTTTTGAACTTTGTGGATGAACTGGGTGGTACTCAAACACTGCTCAAAGTGCCATCCTCCCAGCACCAAGATAATAATACCAAGAGTGCATTCTACAAAAAAAGTAACACCCTGAAAGGACTGGTTTAGTACGACCTTAATCTTATCTTCATTTGTTCGTGTTTCCTTTTTCACGAGTTTGCTTCAATATTTCTTCATTATTTTCTCTCCTTTAAAGTATGGAATCCATCTTGCTGAATACATTAATTACAGCAGCAATCACTTCCAACATCATCTCGTTGCGACCATCCCTATCTAGCTCAGCTTCAATTTCATCATGTAGGTTAATACCAATACCTAAGGTATTTTTTTGTTTTCAAATGGATAATCCGAGTATTGCGAGAGCAACTCATCAGCTCTGTTGAAAGCCCGATCTCTCTGTTCGTAGTTGAGATCAAAGACAACATTCTCTAAAACGTTTCCTGCATAACAACCACATACTAGGGCCACACTTCTAAGATGCTGGTACCCACATTCCTTAGCAAAATATTTGGGATCGTTCTCTATGATGTAGTTTCTATTAGTTAACATGTTGAGCATCCTTTTCACTACCTGTCTTTTTGCTTGAGGATCGCTGATTGGGTGAGTAGCCATATCAAAGAGAAAAAAATTCTTGCGTTCAGTTCTAAGCACTCCTTTATCTACTAGACCCTTAGCCAATCTCTCCCTGACCTGTTTCAGCTGGTAATTGATTTTCATTAGATTCCAAGTTTCACCACTGAGTAAATCGATCCAATTGAGCACACTTGAGTTTGTAGGATCACTTTTCATCAGTTTGAGAGCTTCATCGAGCAGCATCTCACCTGTTAAGGAACCATCAACAACCTCGATTAATCGGTCAGGAAGTTCAAACCTTCTGCGGGCAGGATCATTGACCATTTGAATCTTACCTCTAAAGGCCAATTCAAGCAAGATTAGTCCACGCAGGGCATAGGAAATATTATCGTTCCAAAATGACAGATAGCCTTCTCTGTCTTTAAGTCCGATCAAAAGGACCTCCTCCATCAACGTCAACATTGGACTTTGAACTTCACGACTATTTGACGAGAGGTCTTGCGGATCAAAAGCCACTCGATTGTTTTCTTTGTTGTTCACATCCAGAGCCTCAGAAGAGTCGTTGGAACTTTTGACTCCACGGCGTCGTTGTAGGCCTTCTGACATGATGGGTAGCAAATGCAGTTAGAACAAAATTGAAATTGTATCCGGTGTGTGGATTGGAATCTGGACACACGACCTCAGGGCAGCGATTTATCGAGCGCGGCGGGGCCCTGAGGTCGAGCTATCAGTGGGAGGGGGAAATCTCAGCTATGCAGGAAACCCTTCGGGGAGCACTGTACTGTTAGCCAAACATCTTATAGCGATTTATGAAAGGATAAGTCCTGACTCAGAAATTCTTTTTGAAACTGTTTTACGAGGAATTCACATGGAATCATTTCTCACCAAGTCCAGTGAATCCCCAGATAATGAGCTTGGTAACCAAGGAGAGGCTGCCAAGTTACGTCGTGCCACCATTGCTGAGAAAATCGAAGTTTTGGACTACCTTCATGGTCCTCCCATTAGATCCCAAACTGAAGTCTTGGCCAAGTTCAAGAAGTTAAACAAGTTTGCAATTTCGCAAGCAACTCTGTCTACCTGGGTCATCAAAGAAGATGCTTTGAGGAAACACTACAAAGAATCCCCTTATAGCAGAGCCTTTACACGTTTCCCCAGATTTAAGTATCCAGAAATCACTGAAAGAGTTGAATCTGACATTTTGTTGTTAGCAGAACAAGGCATTCCTATTAAAGATGATTTAATACTTAAACGATTTCAGTTTCACACCGAACAATTGCATGGCGCTGAGGCTCCTTCTTTAAGTTCTGCCATTCTTAAATCACTAAGGCAAAGGGTAGATGACAAGCTAAATAGTGATAGGCCGCAACTATCTGCTACTCCGCCATCAGAAAGAACACCAAACTTTGAGAGATCAGAGCTCCCAATTTCAAATATTGTTTTACCATCCAGCCATGCTTCTGATGAACTATTTTCCCTAGACTCACTGTTTGATACAGGCGTGGGATTCAGCACAAAATTAATTCACTCAGATCAAAATTTTACTTCAATACTAGATAATAATGAATTACAACAGCATGGAGGTCCTATTGCAAGCTCAAATTCTTTAAATGGACCAGTTGCACAGCCTACCGAGCTTCCAATACATAATGATTCTCATCCAATGCAAAATCCATTAAATCCATCAGTCAACTTACCGCTTAATAATGCTACTAAAGTTGTTGATATTGCATCAAGTCTTTCAAATGATCCTAACAAATTGAAGCTTCAGCAGCCAGCTAGGTCGTCTTACGTTCTAGAAAATTTTACATATTCAAGATCAGCTCATCCTAATAGTGAAAAAGTCGAAACTATTTTAGAGAATATAACAGAAGGGTTTGTCACAATATACAATTCTGGAACCTCTGCTATTATGGGCTTATTGACTTACTTGAACCCACGACAAATATGCATAAACAACAGCGGGTATCAAGGAACTCATGAAGTTATCAAACTGCTTAATAAACTGACTGGCGTACGAAAGTATACGCTGGGAGATTTTGGGCTGCTGGAAGCAGGTGATGTGATGATTATAGAATCCCCTATGAACCCGGAAGGATACTGTCTTGACATTTCCATGTATTCAAATCTAGTTCATCAAAAAGGGGCTCTTTTATTGGTTGACTCAACATTGGCCCCTCCTCCTTTGCAAAATCCTTTTCAACATGGAGCAGATTACATATTACACAGTGCCACAAAATACTTCTCTGGCCATTCTGATTTGCTTGCTGGTTTTATTGTTTGTAAAGATAAGAAGATCAAGCGACAACTGATCGATCAAAGGTTCTCTCTAGGAACAAATATTGCCAATTTCGACTCCTTTTTATTGTTGAGAAGTTTAAGAACCTTTAAGATGAGAATTTTGCAGCAGTGCTATAATACAGAGAAAATTATCAAGTTTCTAATCAAAAATTCTCCAAGGTATACTATTGTGCAAAAAATTCACCATTCATCCCAGCAAACGTCTCCGTTTTTAAAAGAACAATTGAGAAATTACTATAATCCTGTATTTGGGATGGAATTCAAATCAAAAGAGTATGCCGAACTTATCTTGTCAAGATTTAAGTTTATCAACAGCAGTGTTACTGGCGGTGGTGGTATTGAAACTATGGTAGAGTTTACCCATAAAAGCAGGAACTTCGTCAGTCCACCAGAATCTGCAAAAGAGTGTATTACTCATGGAAACTTGCTACGATTCAGTATTGGATGCGAAGACTATCAGGATCTGATCAAAGATTTAGACCAGGCGATCTCTTCATTACAGCGTAGTCTTGCGCTGAGGGATAGGACAGGTGACGAGACTCAAATGTTAGATGAGCTTTTGAGAGCTAAGAAAGCCAAAATAGTGGCTTCGCCAGAGATAGATTCCATTCCAGAGTGGTAAGGTCATGAATAAAGACAGCTCTATTTACTAATTATACAATAACTGGTGTCTACTATTTGCTTTTATTTTTGATCTTTTTAACCAGGTTCCGAATGTCATTACCGTTCTCAACAGGTTCTTTTTTCTCTTTCTTTTGTTTCTTTGATTTAGTTATTTTGCTTTCATGACTTCTCTTAGATCTTTCTTTTAATATCTCTTTCATAGTTGCAGTCTCTTTAAATTGAGCTTGAGTTGGATCAATTGCAAACTCATGTTCCTCAAAAATCTCTTTAAACCGTTCATCTTTCAAATCTGGTTTGAAATCATCCTGTAACATCTCTTGATCAATATTCTTGGTCCTAGACTTACCCTTTCTCTTCTTCTGTTTTTCTGCTTTGACAATGTCTTTCATATTGAAATGAGCATCATCATCTTCGTCGTCTGTATTATTCTCAATAACAAGCTCTCTTGTCTCTTCAGGCTTCCTGCGACTTTCCTTGATGGCCTCTCTGTTGTTCTTCATGAGCTCTTTAATTCTTTCCTTTCTCTGTTTCTTTCTTTCCTTTTCTCTTTGTTGGACCTTTTCAATTGTGCTTAGTTCTCTTCCTTCAGACTCTGCTTTCTGTTTCAATGCTTCAGCTTCTGAAAGACCTGGAGTAAATGTAATCTCCATATCCACATCTTCCGACCCGTTCTCCTTAACGTCGTCAAAAATGGATTTGTATCCCAGCATTGAACTTTCTATAGCAAGATTTTTATACAAGTTTTTCTTATTGCTTTCTTGATCGGAATTAGAATCAGAATCGGAGGCAAGGTATGCTTTGAAGTCCATCTCATCAATCTCCTTTTGAGAAAAGGCTCTCTGAGCCATCTTTACCCTTTCAACTGGAGTCTCATCCCATGTTAGTTTGACCTTAGAGTGTTGCAAAGCATCAGTTGTAAAGTTATTTGGTTTGTAATTTTTTGGAACACTACTACAGGAATCTCTTGGTCGATCATCAAATTCCATCTCATCTGGAATGTATCTCAAATCAAACACATTAGCCGTCGACTCGTACTCTGTACCATCACAATTTATGTATATGTTCTTTGCGGTTTTGATAGAATCACAGGTCACTACAGCGTAATAATATCTTAACCTTTGCAACTGATACCTTCTCAAACTCTTGGAATCGTAATCTTGCTCATCATCTTCCTCATACAGCTTTTTGGCAGCAGCTGCAAGATCTTCGATTTCTGATTCAGTGTCAGATGACTCAGAGTCGTCATCCGAAGAATTGGCACGAGATAACTTTGACTTCTTGCTGGATTTGAATACCTCTTTAGGAGGACCTTCAGTATCTTCTCTTTGCATTCTTTCCTTTCCAAACTCAGAGGGTAATATATCTACCCTAATGATCTTACCACCGGATGGGACAAATCCTGCAAAAGTTGCCATTAAATCCTGTGATCTAACTTGATCCCAATCTAAGTTCACAACAGCAAGACGTTTGGATGGTTCACCCTCCTCCACATTTCCAGATTCTATTTCAAGCTCTTCCTCGGAGACTTCTTCAGATGTATCGTCTGACGAATCTTCATCAGAGGAACTATAAAAACCTTCACCTCTAGCTCTATCAATAAGCTGATCATCCGCTTTGTCAATATGAACTTTAATGTCAACTGTTGAATTTTTACTGACTTTTGCCTCTTCTTCACTGTCACTTTCATCGCTTTCGGAGCTGTGTTCATCGTCTTTCTTGAGATCTTTGGCCTCTGCTTTAGAGTTGTTGTCCTTTAGTTCCTTATCTTTGGTAGTATAATATCTTTCAAAGTCATTGTTCGCAGCCTCACCCTTAAGCTTTCTACCATATCGGTCAATCTTTGCTGAATGTCTGTAATCTTTGATATCATCAGAAGTGAATCTATCATCCAATTTGATCTTAAATTGGTCCTTTTTGGGCATGGAAAAACGTGGATCATTATATAAGGACTTGAAACGGTCGTCAGACGTAAATACATCCTTCTCTTTAGAAGGTTTTCCCTGTTTTTTTGCCATCTTGGTCTGTGCCCTTTGAATGAAAAACCTACTTAACGAAAGAAAAAAAAAAAAATTAACGTATAATTCGCGTACCCTGATGATGAGATGGTCATCGAACATTCAGAGCCCTAGGATTAAACATGCAAAAAACAGCTTGAATCATAGTCTTCTAGTCGGAATTGAAATTTAGTGTAACTTCTCAGTTAGGTCTAGAGCAACTTATGGGTCAAGGTTATATACAGATCCAATTCTGTAAAATAATTTCGTTCAAACTTATCTTGCTTTTGTATTACGTAAGTAGCATACATTATCATGTGGACAAGCGCGGAGTTGTACCAGTGGAACCCAAACTCATCCCATTCCCCACATCGTCAAGTCAACCAATAATTTAATGCTATGGGCCAGTCAGTGAGTTCAGAAGAAGAAACGAAGCAAGACTACCGTACGGTTAAGGTGTCCAAGGGTCAATTACAACGGTTATTCGATAAGAACTGCCTTTCCTTATTAACCCCAATTGAGGTTTACAGTTTAAAAGAAAACTTACATGTACGGGACATCAACAACGATAAACAGCTATCCATAGACGAAACTGTTCAGTTACTGGGCCTACCAAAAGACTGTCCTTGTAATGAAGTTGTCTATGACTTCGTCCGTGTGCTTGGATGGTTTCCATTCTTTAATTCCGTTGATCCATTAAAAGGCATCAGCTTACCCATGTTAATCCGAAGTGTGGTTCTATCGAGAAGTAAAAGTTTTTTTAAACTTTTCAAGGGTGACAGCTCCTATAAATTTGAGGACTTAGTATTCTTGGTGCTTTCAATTTTGAGTGAACCCAAGGATTTGGTTGAAAAGAATTTGGATTCATCATGCGATGAGACTGGTGTGTTGGAACTAGCATTGCAAGGCGACAGTAATATACATTGGGCTCAATGCAAAGTGATCAAAGATTTCGACAATACAAATATAAAGGAAAGGAAAGTCTCGGCTTATAACCTTGCCATTTTTTTAACTTTCTTGCTGGCCATCTCAAGGCCATTAATGTCTGACTATTCACAACACCTATCACAATGGTCTAACTTCATGTCACATGGAATGAATCTGGTGAGATCTTTTGATTCATCAATTACTGAGAGGTCACTTCACTCCAAAACAGTTGGGTACGCAGCGTTCATATCGACTATCGAAACCAAAATGCCTAATGTTCTTCATCCCTTGGACGCATTATTGGATTCACTTTTGTTCATGAAACAATCGAAGGGTGCCAGCGATGTAACCCCTGAATTTTCTGTAAGCACCAAGCTGATCAACGAATACTCACTAGCTCAATTATCTACAGTGTTACCACTCGAGCTCTGCTACAGTAGACTCAGGAAGCTCTACGTTGGCTCTGAATCAGGGTTTTCCATGAGATCATTTGAATCTAAATGTTTCAATTGGAATGCCCCAACAATTACATTCATTTCAGGACATCGTATAACTTCTAAGAAAACTAAGAGATATTTATTGTTTGAGGAACAGTTTCCACGTTCCAGAGCAGCTGAGGATGAAACGGGTAGTGATTTTGATCATGCTAATGATGATTCAGCCAGACTTACATTTGCTGTGTTTTTGAACCAGCATTGGAAAACTTCCAATAAAGAGCCATTCGGGGACAGCAAAACGACTATATTTCAACTGTCTCCAAGGCAAGCCGTTTTCAAGTCGTCTACATTTCGAAAAGATTATTGCTATTTCAATACTAGTGGTGGTGGGATTGGATTTGGCAATGAAGAACCATATTTGAAAAACAACACCACTAAGTTTAGACCTGGTAATGTGTCGCTGACTATTGATTCTGGATTAGAGTTTTGTGTATTCAGACATTTGGGCAAGGGAGGAAGCTTTAATCCCATGGTCCTAGAAGACGACTCTATTCCAGTTTACGAAGACCGATTTGTAATATCCGATTTGGAAGTCTGGGGATGCGGTTCAGAGAAAGAGTTGTTAGAGCAAGCCAAAAGATGGGCTTGGGAAGAAAAAGAGGCAATGGCCAGGCAAAGAATAAATGCCGATACGTTAGGAGAGGAAAGGGCTTTTCTGGAAATGGCCGGTCTAGTAGGAAACCATGGAGCTTCCGGAGGGAGTGTCTAAAACTGCTTTCATTAGTTCTGTATGCATAATCTATTATTATTTTTTACGCTTATTTCTTGGTTTTTCTTATTAGTTTCTTTTTCAAATGCTTCTTCATTTTAGTTTTTCTTTTGTCCTGTTTCAGCTCTTTTGCCTGTTGTTTTCTTGCTTTCTTTTCGTCTTTATCTTCGAATCTTTTACCTTTCAAAGATGTATCCCTCTCTTCCCAGGATTTTTCGGAGTCGGAAGCCGAATCAGATTCGGCATCAAGATCGGAGTCTGACTCAGATTCAGAGTCAGAACTCAAGTCTGAATCAGATTCAAGGTTAATATCTTGAACTAGTTCGTTCAAAGTTGTGATTTTACCATCCGCAAACTCTTGGAAATCTCTATCCTCCAGGTTATTCAATGATCGCACCAAATGCATAGATCGGAATATGTCATCCTCAAAGCCAGCATCAGAGTCATCTTCTCCCTTCAAGGGGAGAGACTCAAGATATTGAAATAAAGTCTGTTCATTCTCTTCCTCCAAGACTGTATTTTTGTCAGTTTTTTCCTTGATTGCATCCCAACCGTTGACAATAAACTGGAAGACTAGCCTCTCAGGATAAACCTGGATTTTTCTCTGGAAATAATCGTTGACATTCTTGATATCCATTCTTAGGAAATCCAAACTCATAGGATGATCTGGCTCAACACTTTGTGAGACGTCAAATATGTACAACTGACCCTTATGAACAATAGAGTTGTATTCACTCAGATCTGCATGAATAAGATGGCATTTTTGGAACATAATCCTCATGTAAACAAGCATTTGCTGGTAGAAACGTCCTACTTCTTCTGTGTCTTTGAACTGATAGTCTTTAAGTTTGGGAGATGGTGACTCTTCATTTTCTGTCAGAAATTCCATACACAACACATGTGACTTCAGAGCCACAGGTTCTGGAGTTGGAATCAAACCTGAGGAATGCAAACGCTTCAAGTTTCTAAACTCCTTTTCGGCCCAAATTTTGATCATCTTTCGGGGGTTGTGTTGGTTCTTTGTATTTCGAAATCGGAACTCACCATCGACATATCTCTCTCTATCCTTGAAAATCAGAACAGAGGTCTTGTAGATTTTAATTGCATATTGTTTGCCATTCGTTTCATTCACCGCATGATAAACGTTTGCCTCTTTTCCTGTACTGATACAACCATTCAGCTTGGTAATAGTCCCGTTTCTGTACAACTTCTCCAGAAACTTAATTGTCCTTGGGTCCAGCACATTCTCAACGGTGGCTCTGTCAGATTTGTCCTTGGACGTTTTTGATTTTTTGAAAACAAACTCATCCGTCTTTATTCGATTGGCATACTTATCCAGGATATTGGCCTTTGTGTTTTGCGTTTCCTGTTCTCTATCCGATTCTTTGTCACTCATATGCAGGCGGAATATTCTTTTTTCTTATTTCATTTTTTTTTTCTGCTTCCCTCCAAGGTTCCATCGCGAGGGACGACAAAATTCGTTTACAGATTTTCCTTTAAGAAAAAGAAAGAACCTGGTTTCATAGTTTTAGTTGTTACAGTTGATGGGGTTTCTTAACTCAGCTTTGCCCAAGGTATGTTCCATCTACTTTTACTTTTTGCTTGTTTGTTGTGCTAACATCGGATCTAGAAATTTTTGGGAATCTTCCCGCTTTATATTGGAGTAGAACTCATTCTGGGCTACGCCATAATAAACAAAATGAGCGGACCTTATGGTTTACTCTCTCTGTTCACAGGCCACCCAATAGATTTTTTCCAAGCCATGTTTTATATTTCATCTGTTATTGTTCTACCTCTTTATTTCCATGGGTTCAAGGAGTTGTTTTCTCCAAGAATAGGCATGTTTTCATTAGTCACAACAATCTACGTATTGGATACGTTCTTAGGACTGTTATCCAATTTGTACTTTGCTCTGCAGTGGTTTACTTACGGAGGTGAGGATACTACTATAAATAAACCATCGTTTGGAGAATCCGCAACTACTGCAAGCGAAAGTATTGCATCTGCTGCAACATCAACCCTCTCGTTCTCCTCATTTACTGCCTCCCCAACTCCAGACTTTAACCCATTGGACAGCACAGTACCTCAACCATACAAAAGAGAGATGGATGAAAACGTCCAGTCGGCTTCTCAAGCTCGCGAGCTATTCG